>NC_083583.1:24931598-25231598 GCF_027579695.1 Neoarius graeffei
AAACAAACTGGCGAAAGGACAGGAGCAATTTGTGAAAAATGCAATGATAATAATTCTTGAAAAATAGAAATTATAAGTTCTTACCATCAAATGCTTTCATTACATATTTTGTTGCTTTTTTTGGGGGGGGGGGTTCATTCCATATTTTGTTTTTGAGTAGAGTTTTTATTTCATCCTCGGTTGGTTCAGCAACACACTCCGCCATTTTGTTTTTCTCTACTCATGGTATTGAGGTATTTCACCTGACGTCACAGGGTCACATGACGCCCCGGTGTCCGCCATTTTGAAGGTCAAGCTAGCTAATGTCAACAACATAGTAGCTAGTATGTTACTGTAGCAATGTTTACGTTCAGTCATTTGGATGACTGTTAAAACCTTTCAGTCTCAAGTTTTTCCTTTACTGTATTTACTAGTTTACTGTAATTATGATCCAGCAGCTATTTACACCGGATCCAGTGTAAATAGCTGCCGGAGCGCGCTCCGGCTTGCTCCCCTCAAATTAAGCAGCGCGCTCCGGCTTGCTCCTGGAGTGCTCCGGCCGAGGTTCCGGAGCGCGCTCCGGCTTGCTCCCCCTCAAATTAAGCAGCGCGCTCCGGCTTGCTCCCGGAGTGCACTGCTTAATTTGAGGGGGAGCAAGCCGGAGCACACTCCGGCAGCGATTTACACTAGATCCGGTGTAAATAGCTGCCGGATCATAATTACAGTAAACTAGTAAATACAGTAAAGGAAAAACTTGAGACTGAAAGGTTTTAACAGTCATCCAAATGACTGAACGTAAACATTGCTACAGTAACATACTAGCTACTATGTTGTTGACATTAGCTAGTGCTAACAGCTAGCTGCTAGTACACTGCTACAACACAGACACCGACCCTAATAATACAGTTCTTGGTCATTGCCTGGTAACAGCAAATTTATAACGGGCCATGTCTCAACAGACTAAGAAGTTATTTCAATGACATTTAATAACATTTTGTTTATCCTGAGGACCGAAAGTAAATGAAAATGTGAACAAACCTTAGCTGTAATAAGATGGCGACCACCGGCTCCAGGGACGACCCACTGATGTAGGCATGTTACCCAGCCTGACAAAATATTTGTAGGCATCCAAACTCTTATACGCTTTCAGATCAATACCTGTGTATGGCGATGGGTTTTTAACGATATAGGTATACAGATCATGTGGGCCGAAGTCAGGTAAAGATGAGGGCTTCGTGTACTTCCGTACGTCAGTGAACAATCCTGGTGGAAGCAGGTAAACATCGTTCTCTAAGCCTGCTAACCTCAATTTTTGCAAATACCTCTCCTTCTGCTCGCCCTGTAAATGCCCTACGTCGCTGGATAGTTAAGGTGTTTTCTGCATCTCGCTCCTTTTTCTTTTATGTTTTTCGTTTGTCACCTTCCTCGCATTCAAACTGATTCAAGCCGTGACGTCCAAAATGGCAGCCTAACGATGCATCACATGACTTGGTCACGTGGGTGAAAAACCTCAATTGCTGGGTTTCAGTCACGTGACTTTTCTTAGTGGTTTTACCGGAAGTGAAATAGCTGGTGGTCTAAACGGCTGCCGTAATGCAAACAACTAGCGATAACTTATCAGAGTACGCTCGTAATTTAGAAGCCACTGCTCGCTTTAGATATATTCAGAAGATTGCTATGTGCCATGGAATAGACCTCTACACTCTGAGAAAGAAGGATTTGTCATACGATCTTGAAAACTACTCTTCAGTCGAGTTCCCCGACATCTCGAACTATCTGGTGTTGCAGACGTCCTTCTACACCGCAAAACAGATGAAAGTGTGGAAGAGTATGGAGGCTTACAACTTTTTTGTATGTGGCTGGGTAAAGGACCTCGGTATCAAGTCACAGCCGAATGAATCCTGTATTGTTTTTGCCCGTGTAAGTTTTTTTAAGCTTTTCATTCATGTCTTTACAATGAAGCACTGCCAATTGAAGTGTAAACAAACAACAGTTCGCTTGATTCTCACTCGTGTTGGCTCTTATCTCTCAGGTAAATCATTCACAAACATCATCAGAAACCCCTTTAAAAACCTGGATCTTAGTTAAACAAGACAGAGAAGTGATCATGGCACATTGTAACTGTATGGCTGGGTAAGAATTTTGATGTGACCTTCATGCATATGGACTTTGTGAGGAGTAAACAAAGAAACAGTTGGGAACTTTAGCACTTTGTGACTAAAAAAAGGACCATAAAATAATGACACGTAGCAAAAAAAGTACTTGGAAAACACTAAGGACGTAGCTGAGAGGGACATACAAACCTTTCACCAAGTGATCACTGCAAACTCGAGCATGCTTCAACTCGGCTCCCTTCGATTTCAGTGAGAGGTTCAAAATCCACCTTTCTTGACATCTTTTTGTGAAATCCTGTGTTCGTTCACCCTTTATTAGTTCACGGGGAACCCTGAAGAAACTTATCAGTTTCATGGTTTGATTGATTCAAACAACCTAAAACAACGCAAGCGTAAGACATTTTTCATGCGAGCAATGCACCTTCTCCGTACAAACGCTTTGTCAGCTGAGCTTTGGTAGACCAGCAGCTAAAGTTCTGAATAACTAATGAGGTGGATGTGACGTCACATGAAACCCAGCAATATGATCTGATAGCCTCGTAGTAGAGTAGCCAATCAGAGTGCACGATTGCTCATATCCAGTGAATATGGATAGAATAATTACTGCTTGAGCTCAAATTCATTAAGAAGGCAAGAAATTCCACTGAATAACTTTTGACAAGGCACATCTGTTAATTGAAAAGCATTCCAGGTGACGACCTCATGAAGCTGGTTAAGATAGTGGCTACTTTGAAGAATCTAAAATATGAAACACATGTACGTAATTTTAACAATTTTTTGTTTACCACATAATTCTATATACAGTCCATATATTTCATAGTTTTGATAATTTCAGTATTGTTCTACAATGTAGAAAATAATAAATATACAGAAAAATCTATGAATGAGTAGGGGTGTTGAAAGTTTTGACTCGTACTGTACATTTGCACTATATTTATACTATCATTGGTTTATAGACTACCTACGAATAAATGTTCCTATTATAGTCATGTCATTAAACCAATGTGCATAATGTGGCTAAGATTTTTTTTTTTTTCCTGGAACTTGTGTTTTGTAAAACGCCACATTCTTTTGTTGTGTAGACTGGATAATTATGAACTTACATTTTTCCCCCAGTGGTATAATGTACAGGTTCCACCCACATGTGCAGCCACTACCAATAAGAGAGAGTTAAAAAACTGCAGATGTTTTAGTGCATCACACATTGCCCACACACAGTCATTTGGGTATTGCTTCTGTGATTAGCAGAGGATAGTATTAGGACATGTTTGGTTTCTTCTTTACATACCTGAGGCAACAGAACACCTCAGAGAAATTACAGGAAACTGTCAAAACATCTGTCAGAAACATGAGCAAGGTTAACTTGTTGTTAACAAGCTTGAATGCTAACAGCAAACGTAGTACCTTGCACAATTAGCCAAAATTTGAGACAACAGGGTCAAATTGAGACTGGAAATATGGGGTAAGTGATTAAAATCACATTTTTTTCCTCTGTATGTAGCCAATTACAGAGTATATATGATTTATACACCTTGAAAAAACTGGGAACATTTTTCCCAGTCTTCAAACATCCAGTTTTGGTAAGCCTGTGCAACATTACCCTTCAATATGCTGTCCATATTGAGATTTTTCAGGGTGTCACAGTGGTGTAGTGGTTAGCACTGTCACCTCAGACCAAGAAGGTTCTGGGTTCGAGCCCAGTGGCCAGTGGGGGCCTTTCTGTGTGGAGTTTGCATGTTCTCCCCGTGTCCACGTGGGTTTCTTCCGGGTGCTCCAGTTTCCCCTACAGTCAAAAGACATGTAGGTTAGGTTAAGTGGTGGCTCTAAATTGGCCGTAGGTGTGAATGGTAGTTTGTCTCTATGTGTCAGCCCTGCGATGATCTGGTGACTTGTCCAGGG
Organism: Neoarius graeffei; assembly: GCF_027579695.1. Lineage (NCBI taxonomy): Eukaryota > Metazoa > Chordata > Actinopteri > Siluriformes > Ariidae > Neoarius > Neoarius graeffei. The sequence goes on from NC_083583.1 coordinate 24,935,591, forward strand.
TGTACCCCGCTTCTCACCCATAGTCAGCTGGGATAGGCTCCAGCTTGCCCACGACCCTGCACAGGATAAGCAGTTATGGATAATGGATGGATACTCTATTCTATTAACAGTTCTTTCTGGAAATAAATTATTTAAATAAACAAAAATGGAAAGGTCAGTTGAGGTGGTTTGGGCACCTTGTTAGGATGCCCCCTGGATGCCTCCCAAGGGAGGTTTTCTGGGCATGGCCCACCGGGAGGAGACCCCGAGGCAGACCCAGGACACGCTGGAGAGATTACATCTCTCGGCTGGCCTGGGAACTCCTCGGTATTCCCCTGGAAGAGCTGGTGGAGGTAGCCAGGGAGAGGGAAGTCTGGGCTGCTCTGCTTAGACTGCTACCCCTGTGACCTGGATCCGGATAAGCGGTAGAAGATGGATGGATGGATGGATGGATGGATGGATGGATGGATGGATGGATAAATAAACAACATGTGTCAGGGGAATAAGACATATTTGAATTTAGGAAACGCAATCATCAACTAGAAGGGCACTCCATCCATCCATTATCTATAGCCGCTTATCCTGTCCAGGGTCATGGGCAAGCTGAAGCCTATCCCAGCTGACTATGGGCGAGAGGTGGGGTACACCCTGGACAAGTTGGCAGGTCCTCACAGGGCTGACACATGGAGAAAAGCAACCATTCACACCTACAGTCAATTTAGAGCCACCAATTAGCCTAACCTGCATGTCTTTGGACTGTGGGGGAAACCGGAGCACCCAGAGGAAACCCACACAGACACGGGGAGAACATGCAAACTCCACACAGAAAGGCCTCCACTGGTCGCTGGGCTCAAACCCAGGACCTTCTTGCTGTGAAGTGACAGTGCTAACCAGTACACCACCGTGCCACCCTAGAAGGGCACTCAATCGAATGAATACCTCTACCAAGCCACATGTTCAGATTTGCATCAGGATCGAACCAATTGTTCTCGCCCATAGTCAGTTGGGATAGGCTCCAGCTTGCCCGCGACCCTGCACAGGATAAGTGCTTACAGATAGTGGATGGATGGAGATATTTCAGCTCACCATAGATGTAAAAAGTGGTTATTTGAGTTATGGTAGACTCCCTGTCAGCTCCAACAGCCTGACCATTATCCTCTGCCCTTTCTAATCAACAAAGCATTTCTGCCAATGGAACTGCCAATCACTGGATTATTTTTCTTGCAGCATGCTGTGTAAACTCTTCACACAGTGAACATGTGAACATCCCAGGAGATCAGCAGTTTCTGAAATACTCAAACCAACCCATTTGGCACCAACAGCCATGCGCCAAAGTTACCGAGATCACATTTTCCCCCTTCAAATATTTAATGTGAACATTAACTAAAGCTCCTGTCATAATTAAATGGATTATGCTGCTGCCATCTAATGAACTGATTGTATAATTGCATGAATGAGAAGGTGCCCAGATGTTCTTAATAAAGTGGACAGTGTCCTTATGGGTGCCACTAACTAAGCTTAAAGTGAATTTTATATTAGATGTCCTTGTTATACAGTGAATTAACACAAAAGTATGCCTTTATATTGTTGATTATATAAAATTGAATCAAATAAATAAATATTTTAGACTTGTTTATTCTTTTTCCACTCTGGTGCTATGTATAGTTTAATTACAATCAGTGTTTAAATTCTCAGTTTAATTTCTTATTATTCAGTCAATTATTATGGCATGTAATTATTTCTGTAAGCACTTTTTATCATGATGCACAAAGGTACTCAACAGCATAAAACTGATCTCAGCTTTTTGTACATTTGTATACTATAGCTTGTTCATAATATATAGAAGGGGACATAGCTCTGTCGTAAAACCAGGCAATAACAATACACAAAGCCCACAGCAATATATCATTGATCTCAGCTTCTTGCTGAAGCTCTGTAACTAGATCCTATTTCTGCCTTTACAAGGTAGTCCTCATTCCTCACTGAAAAAGTATCACACACCCAGGATTTGGGCAACACTATCTGGATGGTCGGTCCAGTATAGAATATCTACAAATAGTCAACAAATTTATTGACTAGTTTCACATTACCCATAATGCTTTGTGCCTTGGGGGGTAACCAAAATATAAACAAACTAAAACAATATGCTGTTGCACACTGACCGCAATCTTTCAAATTTAAATCTCCCTAAAACCTTCAAAGAAGTGTCAAAACTAACTAAACCAAAACTTAAAGAAATCTGCAAAGCCTTTTCTGTGGATTTTGAGAAATCAATCGGTAAAAAAGCGCTTGTAAATATCTGTGGGTGGTAGAAATGGGCAACTGGACTTGCTTGAAAATTCTTGAAAACGTTTCACCTCTCATCCAAAAGGCTTCCTCAGTTCTGTCTGACTAATAGGGAGTATCAGATATTTATCTTCTCCTTGATCAGAATCAGAATTCTGATGACCAGCTCATCTAAGGTGTCATTGAGGCATCATGTTGGTGTGGGTCACTGGAGGTTGGGTGTGAACGGCGAGTCATTAGGGTGATCAAAGGATTGCCCGTTAGGGTGATCAATGGCAATCTGACTCTCTCTGTCCTCCTGTGAGTCACCGAAAACAGCTGGGTCCTGGCGTACACCCAGCCGTCTGGGAAGAGTGTCCAAGACCGCCTTGTAGATGTTTGACAAATGATGTCTTAGACCCCCACCTCTGTTCAGTGATGGCCGTTCCAGGTTGACAAAAATGGCTTCTTTAACTCCTCGCTCATACCAACGATCCTCTCTGGCTAAAATACGTATGTTACAATCCTGAAATGAGTGTCCTTTGTTGTTAAGATGAATGTAGACAGCCGAGTCCTGGTCTGAGGAGCTGGCTCTCCTGTGTTGGGCCAAGCGCCTGTATAGCGGTTGTTTCGTCTCCCCAATATACGAATCCGTGCAATCACCACTGCACTGAATTGCATACACTACGTTGTCCTGTTTGTGTCTAGGTATTCTGTCCTTAGGGTGAACCAGTTTCTGCTTCAGGGTGTTACTGGGTCTGAAATGTACCGGAATGTTGTGTTTGTAGAAGATCCTCCTGAGTTTCTCGGATAGACCAGAAATGTAGGGAATGACAATGTTCTTGCGCTTGTTCCTGTTATCATCCTTGTCAGTTATGTTCCTTTTTATGCTCTTTAGGAAAGCCCAGTTGGGATAACCGCAATTCTGAAGTGCTTTCTTGATATGATTCTGCTCCTTCTCTTTTCCCTCTAATGTTGTAGGAATGTTCTGAGCCCTGTGTTGCAAGGTCCTAATGACCCCCAATTTATGTTCCAGTGGGTGGTGAGAGTCGAAAAGTAGGTACTGGTCTGTGTGTGTGGGTTTCCGGTAGACCTCGATACTAAGGCTTCTGTCTTGTCTAATGTGTACATCACAATCCAAGAAGGCTAGATTATTCCCACTGACATCCTCCCGAGTGAAGTTGATGTTGCTATCCACTGCATTGATGTGTTTTGAGAAAGCTTCCACCTCATGAATTTTGATTTTAACCCAGGTATCATCCACGTATCTAAACCAATGGCTGGGAGCAACTCCTGCAAAAGTGGTCAAAGCTATATGTTCCACTTCCTCCATGTATAAATTGGCCACAATAGGGGACACTGGTGATCCCATGGCGCATCCATGCTTCTGTCTGTAGAAACTTTCATTAAACTGGAAATAAGTGGTAGTCAGGCAGAGGTCAAGCAGGGTGCAAATCTGATCCTTGGTGAGTTTCGTTCTATCCAGTAAGGAGCTATCCTGAAGGAGTCGTTTTCTTACAGATCCGACTGCTTCTGTGGTGGGAATGCAGGTGAACAGAGAAGTGACATCGTAGGAAACCATGGTTTCATCTGAATCTAGTTTGAGGTCTGCAACTTTAGAAGCAAAATCTTGGGAATTTTTGACATGATATGGTGTATTCCCAACTAGAGGAGCCAAGATGGTGGCTAGGTGTTTAGCAATGTTATATGTGACCGAGTTTATACTGCTGATAATAGGTCTGAGAGGAGCTCCTTCTTTGTGAATCTTGGGGAGTCCGTATATGAGAGGCACGGCTTCCCCAGGGTACAATCTGTAGTAAAGAGATCGGTTGATGGCTTGGTCCTTTTCTAGTTGTTGCAAACAGCTAACACCTTTCCTTTTGTAACCACTTGTGGGGTCCCTCCTCAGTGTTTTATAAGTGGTTGTATCACTGAGGAGACTGGTCATCCTGGAATGGTAGTCCGCTGTGTTTAGCACCACTGTGCATCTCCCTTTGTCAGCAGGAAGGATGGTGATGTTCCGGTCTCTTTGAAGCACTGTAAGAGCCCTCCTTTCTTGGCTGGTGAGGTTGGAGGGGGGTGCTTTCGCACTGGATAAAGCAGCTGATATCTTCAGTCTAAGTTGTTCTGACTCCGTGTTGGTCAGGTTGTTGTTCCTGATGGCTGTCTCTGTGGCTGTGATGAGTTCTACTACCAGTATCCGCTCAGGTGAAACTGCAAAGTTAAGACCCTTGGATAAGACCTCTCTCTCTGGTTGGGTGAGTACCCTGTCGGATAAGTTCTTCACCCATTTCTCTTCTATGTCCTGTTGTGTAGCCTGGTCAGATTTCTTCCTCCAAGTCAGCCCTTCTGTCTTGCCGGAGGAGGTGATTTTAGACAGCAATTTTTGAAATTTGCGCATCTGTCATTCCTTACCTTTGGTGTGTTGTGAAAGCTGTGCCTTCTCAGTGAGATCAGAGACTCGTTCCAAAACTTCACTGGGAAGAAGGGCTGTCAACTCCTCAAACCTCAGTTTAGTCTTGTTCTGGAGAGCATCGATGGTGAAATGTACTTGTCTCACTCTCTCATTGAGAAGCCGCTTCTGGGCTTTCTGCAGGATTATCTCAGCTCTGTGTCCTTTAACATAAACATCCTTTAAGATAATCCTGCAGAAAGCCCAGAAGCGGCTTCTCAATGAGAGAGTGAGACAAGTACATTTCACCATCGATGCTCTCCAGAACAAGACTAAACTGAGGTTTGAGGAGTTGACAGCCCTTTTTCCCAGTGAAGTTTTGGAACGAGTCTCTGATCTCACTGAGAAGGCACAGCTTTCACAACACACCAAAGGTAAGGAACGAATTTTTGGATGTGTTCTCGCCCCTGCCCGGCCGCACCCGCCTCATAGAACACCACATTGAGATGCCCCCGGGGGTGGTAGTGCACAGCCGCCCTTACAGGCTACCCGAACACAAGAAAAAGGTGGTTCGGGAAGAACTCGAGGCCATGCTCAAAATGGGCATCGTCGAGGAGTCCCACAGTGACTGGAGCAGCCCGGTGGTCTTGGTTCCCAAGGCCGACGGGTTGGTCCAGTTCCGTGTGGACTATAGAAAAGTCAACACGGTGTCTAAATTTGATGCGTACCCAATACCTCACATTGATGAGTTGCTGGATCGACTAGGCACGGCTCGCTTTTATTCGACACTGGATTTGACAAAGGGTTATTGGCAGATCCCCTTGACTCCATTATCCCAAGAAAAAACGGCCTTTTCCACACCGTTTGGCTTACACCAATTTGTCACACTTTCTTTTGGGCTGTTTGGGGCGCCCGCTACGTTCCAGCGGCTTATGGACAGGGTCCTCCGCCCCCACGCCACCTACACGGCCGCATACTTAGACGACATAATAATCTATAGTAATGACTGGCCGCGGCATCTGCAACACCTGAGGGCCATCCTTGGGTCGCTGAGGCGAGCGGGTCTCATGGCCAACCCGAAGAAGTGTGTGATTGGGCAGGTGGAAGTACGGTATCTGGGCTTCCACTTGGGCAATGGGCAGGTGCGTCCCCAAATTAATAAGACAGCAGCGATTGCGGCCTGCCCGAGGCCCAAGACCAAAAAGGGGGTGAGACAGTTCCTGGGGCTGGCTGGCTACTATCGTAGGTTTATACCTAATTATTCGGACGTCACCAGCCCGCTAACTGATCTCACTAAAAAGGGAGCACCAGATCCGGTCCAGTGGATGGAGCAATGCCAGCGGGCTTTCTCTGAGGTCAAGTCAAGTCAAGTTTATTTGTATAGCACTTTTAACAATAAACATTGTTGCAAAGCAGCTTTACAGAATTTGAACGACTTAAAACATGAGCTAATTTTGTCCCTAATCTATCCCCAGGTGAAGGCTGCACTGTGTGGGGCACACTCCCCTGACTTTTCTCTCCCCTTTATGTTGCAGACGGACACGTCGGACAGAGGGCTGGGGGCTGTTTTGTCCCAGGAGGGGGAGGATCGCCCCGTGCTGTACATAAGCAGGAAGCTGTTGGTGCACGAGGGGCGCTACAGCACAATAGAGAAGGAGTGCCTAGACATCAAGTGGGTGGTCCTCGCCCTCTGCTACTACCTGCTGGGATGCCCTTTCACCCTCTGTTTGGACCATGCGCCCCTCCAGTGGCTCCACTGCATGAAGGATGCCAATGTGCGGATCACCCGTTGGTATCTGGCACTCCAGCCCTTTAAAGGGATAGTTCGGGATTTTTGACATGAATCTGTATGGCATCCCCATCAATAGTGTCGTACAAACACACTGACTTACCCCTGACAGCATCCTGTGAGTCCAGTTCTTGTCCAGTTTTGGTCCAGACGAAAGTAGTCCGGCAAGTTTGTTGGGGTCACGAAAGTAAAACGTTTTTCGTCTCAAAACAGTATGTGTTCAAAAGAGTGATATATTTGCATCACAAAACCGTTGTCAAATAAAAAGTCAGACCTCGAAATCGCTTGGCACTATTTTGTCTCCCTTCTTATCACTGCGCGCTGCCGCCAGGTGACAGCCACGGCTGTTTCATTCATTGTTTACTAGTGATGGGAATTTCGGCTCTTTTGGCTCTTCTTACTATAAGGAGCCGGCTCTTTCGGAAGATTTTTTATAATTATTTCTCATGACTTGTACATTCACATCAAGTACACATATCAATGCAAATTAACACGAAGGGATTTACTAGACCAATTTATATCTGGAACTATTTTCAGCCACAGCACAGGCAAAGCACCGCTGCAGGCGCAAAGACACCGCGCAGCGCCTGAAAATGGGTGCGCAGCGCCTGAAAAGCCGACTCCCCCCCCCCCCCCCCCCCCCCCCCAGACGGGAGAGGAAGTCCACCACGACCATCTGCGCCCCAAGCCTGTGGACCACCTTGAAATTAAAGGGTTGGAGTGCCAGATACCAACGGGTGATCTGCGCGTTGGCATCCTTCATGCAGTGGAGCCACTGGAGGGGCGCGTGGTCCGAACAGAGGGTGAAAGGGCGCCCCAGCAGGTAGTAACGGAGGGTGAGGACCTCCCACTTGATTGCCAGACACTCTTTTTCTATTGTGCTGTAGCGCCCCTCACGCACCGACAGCTTCCTACTGATGTATAGGACTGGGCGGTCCTCCCCCTCCACCTCCTGGGACAAAACAGCCCCCAGCCCTCTGTCCGATGCATCTGTCTGTAACACAAAGGGGAGAGAAAAGTCAGGGGAGTGTAAAAGTGGCCCCCCACACAGTGCGGCCTTTACCTCAGAAAAAGCCCGCTGGCATTGCTCCGTCCACTGGACCGGATCTGGTACCCCCTTTTTAGTGAGATCAGTCAGCGGGCTGGTGATGTCCGAATAATTAGGTATAAACCTCCGATAATAGCCAGCCAGCCCCAGGAACTGTCTCACCCCCTTTTTGGTCTTGGGCCTCGGGCAGGCCGCAATTGCTGCGGTCTTGTTAATTTGGGGACGCACCTGCCCATTGCCCAAGTGGAAGCCCAGATACCGTACTTCCACCTGCCCAATCGCACACTTCTTCGGGTTGGCTGTGAGAACCGCTCGCCTCAGCGACCAAAGGACGGCCCTCAGATGTTCGAGATGCCTCGGCCAGTCATTACTATAGACGATTATGTCGTGGAGGTAGGCTGCTGCATAGGTGGCGTGGGGGTGGAGGACCCTGTCCATCAGCCGCTGAAACATAGCGGCGCCCCAAACAGCCCAAAAGGAAGTGTGACGAATTGGTGTAATCCGAACGGTGTGGAAAAGGCCATTTTTTCTCGGGATAGTGGAGTCAAGGGGATCTGCCAGTACCCCTTTGTTAAATCCAGTGTCAAATAAAAGCGAGCCGTGCCTAGTCGATCGAGCAACTCATCAATCCGAGGCATTGGGTACGCGTCAAATTTAGACACCATGTTGACTTTTCTATAGTCCACACAGAACCGGACCGACCCGTCGGCCTTGGGTACCAAGACCACCGGGCTGCTCCAGTCACTGTGGGACTCCTCGACGATGCCCATTTCGAGCATGGCCTCGAGTTCTTCCCGAACCACCTTTTTTTTGTGTTCGGGTAGCCTGTAAGGGCGGCTATGCACTACCACCCCTGGGGGCGTCTCAATGTGGTGCTTTATGAGGTCAGTGCGACCAGGCAGGGTCGAGAACACATCCAAAAACTCGGTCTGCAACTGGGCGACCTCCGCGAGTTGGGTTGGGGAGAGGTGGTCTCCACAGAGGACCGGAGAGGTACGTGACACCAATGCCCCTTTTTGAACCTCCGGCCCCAGCTCCGCCTTCTCTGGAACCACCGACACCAATGCCACGGGGACCTCCTCATTCCAGAGTTTAAGCAGATTGAGGTGGTAAATCTGTAGCGCCCCACCCCTGTCCGTTCGCCTCACCTCGTAGTCGACGTCCCCGACGCGCCGTGTGACCTCAAAGGGTCCTTGCCACTTGGCGATCAATTTGGAGCTCGATGTGGGCAACAGTACGAGTACCTTATCTCCCGGTGCAAACTCCCTAAGGCGCGTACCCTTGTTGTACAGGCGGGCTTGCCGTTCTTGGGCCTGCCGCAAATTCTCATGGGTTAGGTGGGTAAGTGTGTGGAGTTTTGCGTGCAGGTCCATAACGTATTGAATTTCGTTTTTACTTTGTGAAGGTCCCTCCTCCCAATTTTCCCGCAGCACGTCTAGAATGCCGTGCGGCTTACGCCCATATAATAATTCAAACGGGGAGAACCCCGTGGAGGTTTGGGGGACCTCTCGCACTGAAAACAACAAGGGCTCGAGCCACTTATCCCAATTACGTGCGTCCTCACTTACGAATTTTTTAATTATATTCTTGAGGGTGCAATTGAACCGTTCAACTCAACCGTCCGTTTGTGGGTGATACACGCTGGTGCGGATCGGCTTAATCCCCAATAACCCATACAGTTCATGCAGTGTCCGTGACATAAACGTGGTGCCTTGGTCAGTCAGAATCTCTTTCGGGATTCCAACTCGGGAGATAACGCGGAAGAGCGCCTCCGCAATACTGCGTGCTGAGATATTGCGCAGAGGCACTGCTTCTGGGTATCACGTTGCATAGTCCACCAGAACTAATATAAAGCGGTACCCTCGTGCTGACCGATCTAATGGCCCGATGAGACCCATCCCAATTCTTTCGAACGGGGTCTCGATTAATGGTAGAGGGTGCAAAGGCGCTTTTGGAAAGGCCACTGGATTTACTAACTGGCATTCGCAGCATGCCGTACACCAACTACGAACATCGCCGTGAATCCCCGGCCAATAGAATCGGGCCATTATTCGGGCTAGTGTCTTATCCTGCCCTAAGTGTCCAGCCATGGGATTAAAGTGAGCCGCCTGGAATACCAATTCCCAGCGGCTCTTTGGAATTAAAAGCTGCGTGATTTGCTCTTTCATCTGAGTGTCCTGCGTCACTCGGTATAATCTGTCCTTCATAATAGAAAAATAGGGGAAGTACGGGGTGGCGTTCGGCGGGAGCATTTGACCATCGATTACTCTCACTTGGTCAAACGCATGACGCAGAGTCTCGTCTCGCGACTGTTCTCACGGGAAATCCGCAAGGGATTCCCCGAGAGAGAGAGGAGGAGCCTGTGGCTCCTCACTCTGACGCGGAGATGACATAGACGGCTCTGTGACAGCTGCTCCCGCCAAGGCGACACCGGGACCTCCCCCTGCTGACGTATGGCAGGACCCACTCATCACTAAACGGCTCATCAACTCCCCGAATCCCGGCCATTCAGTCCCCAAAATTATCGAGTGGGTGAGGTGAGGATTAACCACCGCCTTTACTATAAATTTTTCCCCTCGGAAAAAAATGTGGACCGACACCAAAGGGTAGCTGTGAACATCCCCGTGCACACACAACACCTTCACCCCCTGTGCTCCCCCCAATGCCTCGTTTTGCGCCAGGCTTTGGTGAATTGAGGTTTGATTACAACTGGAATCCACCAACGCCTGATATGTATCCCCTTGAATACTCACCGGTATGCGATACGCTCTGGCCCGATCGAGGGTGGCTCCTGGCGCGTCAGGGATCCGAACCACCACGCCTACCTCCATTGCCGTGCACTGCTGTTGGAGGTGGCCCGGCTCCCCGCAGCGCCAGCAAACCGGCCCGGGCTTCCTCTCCGCACTGGTGTTCTGGGGCTCACTCACCTGAGGGGGGGGAGAGACAGACACAGAAGGGAGAAACGGGAGGGCGCCGCGGGTGCGGCGAGCCGGCACCGGTGGCACTGGCCCCTGCCTCCGCGGTGGGGGAATGGGGCGAGGACGAGACACAGGAGGAGAGGGAGAGAGAGAGAGAGAGAAGAGGCTGTCTGCTGTCCTGCCACCGGGACAGCCGCCATATGGTCCTCCACCAGCTCGATGGCTTGATCCAGCAACGCCGGGCGGTGGCACTGGACCCACTCCGCGGTTCCTGCTGGCAAGCGAGCGATGAATTGCTCCAGTACCACCTGGTCGATGATCTCCTCGGCGTCGCGGTTGTCGGCCCTCAACCACCGCCAGCAGGCGTCCCGGAGTTGCTGGCCAAACGCGAATGGCCAGCCGACTTCCTCCAAGCGCAAAGCGCGGAAGCGCTGACGCTGCTGCTCAGGGGTGCGCCCCACACGCTGGAGGATGGCCCGGCGGAGGTCCGCGTAGGCCAGCCAGCGGTTGGCGGGGAGCTGTAGCGCGGCCAGCTGCGCCTCTCCCGTTAGCAGGGGGAGGAGGCGCGCCGCGCGCTGCTCCATCAGCCACCCCGAGGTCTCCGCGACTTGCTCGAAGAGCGTGATAAAAGCCTCGGGGTCGTCCTGCGGACCCATCTTGGTTAGGGTGAGGGGGGACGGGCCCGCAGTGGGAGTGCTGGTGGACCCCGCCGACGCGAGGAGGTGCCGGAACGCCTCACGATCTTCTTGCTGGGCCAGCACCAGGGCCTCGAACCGCTGTTCCTGTTGCTTTCGGAGGGAGACTAGCGCCTGGTGCTGGCTTTGCTGGGCCGTGGCGAGGGCGTGGACCAGCTCGGCGAATGGGGAGGACTCCATGGGGCTGATCGGCTGCTGCGCTCCAGTCCCAGGTTTCAGCACCACTGTAACGGTTTGTGTGGGTGTGTGGAGCACAGAGGACGGCAGGACAGAGATCAGGTTCGGAACTAGGGATTTTATTGCCACACTTTTCAGTCTAACAATCCTTAAACCAAACAGACACACACACATGACTGGCGTCTGGTTCGGGGATGAGCTCCTCTGCTCTACGCTCTCCCTCCTTAAATAGGGTGCGGTCACTGGGAAGACACATACAAACACAGGTTAACTGACATCAGGTGTAGTGATTCTGCCACTTACCTTCCCTGACTCCGCCCTCCTGTCACACACCGGCGCTTGACCACGCCCCCGCTGCCACAGTTTTGTTTTGTTTTTTGCTAATATCGCCCGTTCCACACTCCAGCCCAGTCGGTGGCGGTAATGCACCTTTAAGTTGGTTTGCCAACTGCCAAAAAAACCCTCAAGAAGGAGAAGAAAATCCAAAAAAATTCAAAAAAGCAACAAAATATGGACTAAAAGAATTTGATGGTCAGAATGTATCTATTTTTATTTTTCAAGAATTATTATTATAACATTTTTCACAAATTGCTACTGTCATTTCGCCGGTTTGTTTACATTCTAAACGGAAATTATTTTGTCAGAAGTTTTGTATAAAGTTTTTATTTCTTGAATTTTCAAAAAAATAAAAATAAAAATGCTCTGTTTCTTAAAATCCAGTGAATGTGGATAGAATAAAACAATTATTCCACTCAATCTCGTCATACATGGCTTATAGCCAACTCGGCGCCCTGCGCCTCATCAGCTATCAACTCATGTACGACTCGATTTTGTGGAATAACTGTTAAATATACGTACTGTACACATCAAAAGAAGTTCATAATGGTGGTTGAATGCATCATTATGATTCCTCGACATTTAATCCCCCGGCCATCAAAAGAACACATTTATTTTGTTTATTCACATTTATTGACTACCAGCTACTATGATGATAAACAGGATTAACCAAGCAGGGGTGGGTTTCCCAAAAGCATTGTAGCACAAAGATCATCTTTAAATGGTAGAGCAAACATACCAATGAACACTCTCCTCGTTAAGATGCTTTTAGTGTTAAGAGGCTTTTGGGAAACCCACCACAGGATTGTGCAATTTTTCCCCCATTTTTGGTTGAAGGTCTGCCACAGACAGCAAATATAACAAATGAGTGACTTCTTCAGTTCAGTTCTGATGAAAAATAAAATAAAATTGATGGCTCTGTTTCTAAATCAGCAGTGTATTCTAAAAAACCCAAAACATCGGTGTGACAGAGACATCATAGGCGTGGGAATTAATCAAAAGAACATGAGAACAGAAACTTTCATGTGTCCTGGGTAATGTGTCGCTGGAATACGACTCCAGATGCAATAACATTTCTGTGCAATATTTATCTTTCCAATGTTTTTCTTTTTACATATAGTGCAATAGTTGCATTTAGTATCTACTTCTGTTCATAGCAAACATGTGGTATATTACCAGTGTTGTCTCTGTCCTTGTATTTCTTACTGTAATCTGAAAAAGTATCTAAGCACAAGAGCTCAACAACCTTGTATACACTAGTGTAGTTGACGTGATTCTGATTCTGACAGTGACAACACATGACTTTATACTTTTACCTGAATATATAATATGTCTCCAGTGAGTGAAACAGTGAACTAAATTTTCAGCCACACTGTATAAATCTTGGTTAATTTCTGAATACCAGCACCACAAATGCATGAGCATGGCACACTGATCAATTTAGTTTTACAGATCACCCAGTGATTTTATTTAGCATATTTCCTAATCCCCCTGAAATGAATTCCTGGCTATGGCACTGCCATGCATCACAGCAGGAGTTGTTTATTGTCTCTTCTGCAAGAGATGCAATCAGCTGTACACTGGAGAAACTAAAAGAAGACTGGCTGATTGTGTTGTCAAGCACCTTTGTACCATTAGAATGAAGGATTTCTCCATTCCAGTGGGGAGACACTTCAATGGACATAGCATTAATGACACCTCTCTTTGCATTGCTGAGGAAAGTTAAGGAAAAAGAGCTCATTTACACTCTCTAAACTTTGGAAGGCCATGGATAGAATGTCATGCCTTGACAACAACCATTTCGAATATCCAATAGTTTTAGCCTCCTACAGCCTACATTACATTACAGACATTTAGCAGACACTCTTACCCAGAGCAGCCTAGGGAGCAGTAGAGGGTTAGATGCCTCGCTCAAGGGCACTTCAGCCATTCCTGCTGGTCCAGGAAATCGAACCAGTGACCTTTTGGTCCCAAAGCTTCTTCTCTAACCATGAGGTCATGGCTTCCCCACAGGCTTGCCTACTTACCTCCTATTTTACTGGCACAGCTAATGGAGGAATTTTGTCCCAAACAAAAATGTTTCTTGTCCAAAACATCTCATCTCATTATCTCTAGCCACTTTATCCTTCTACAGGGTCGCAGGCAAGCTGGAGCCTATCCCAGCTGACTACGGGCAAAAGGCAGGGTACACCCTGGACAAGTCGCCAGGTCATCACAGGGCTGACACATAGACACAGACAACCATTCACACCTACGGTCAATTTAGAGTCACCAGTTAACCTAACCTGCATGTCTTTGGGGGAAACCGGAGCACCCGGAGGAAACCCACGCGGAGAACATGCAAACTCCACACAGAAAGGCCCTCGCCGGCCCCGGGGCTCGAACCCAGGACCTTCTTGCTGTGAGGCGACAGCGCTAACCACTACACCACCGTGCCACCCTGTCCAAAACATTTTGAATTTAAAATTAAAAGCATTTTCAAAGGATATTCAATGCTTTATGCAGGCCGAGACTATCTCTCTTCAGTTCAGTGTCTTTTGATGACTGTGGCTATGATATATGCCTGTATTTTTCATTTATAAAGTCTAAAAATTGTATTATCTAATAAATCATGAGTAGGATCTTAAAAGGGAAGCCAGATGATGAAAATATCACTGTGAATATCTCATTCCTTTTACCACAGAAGGATTGACAGCTTCTCAGAGTTTGTAAATGAACTTAGTTTTGCTATGATGGCTGAGGGCTACGACTGATATGATAACTTTAGGACTGCAGTTGTCATGAACAGTTTTGCACTCAAATCTCCATCAGTGAACAGTTGAAAACTTCAACAAAGCAGACTTCATGCTAAAACTATAATTAATTTCCTGATTATACAGTTGTACTTTGTGACTATATAGGACACAGTTATAAAAGTGAGTTATTTATAATCACGCTATCTGTTATCACCCAAATGAGGATGGGTTCCCTTTTGAGTCAAGTTCCTCTCAAGGTTTCTTCCTCATGTTGTCTGAGGGAGCTTTTCCTTGCCACTGTCGCCCCCAGGCTTGATCAACGGGGATAAATAAATTTATTAAGGATAAAATTAGTCCATATGTTTAAAGTTTTTCTTTGTTTTTTTGTAAAGCTGCTTTGTGACAGTGTCTGTTGTTAAATACACAATACAAATAAACTGACAACTTGGCTTTTAGTGTTCAGCTACTTGACACTCTTACAGCATCATATCATGATATGTTTTTCCCATCGCTGGTTGGAATGACAGTATTCTGCACACACCTATCTTTTTTGAAACTGTGTGAGATCTGTCCATCTCTGTCACTTTAGACTGTCTTCTTTCATCTACAGAGCTACATTCTACATCTGAAGGATCAACTGGAACTGCAGAAAGTGAAGAGTAAACCACAAACTGTTTCACTCACTCACTCACTCACTTAAAATAAATAATGGCATTTCAGTTTATTTAGGTTATCCCTTTCCTGTGGGATGTGGAAAGGGATGAACTCGATTAATAGGGGAAAGAAACTATACCAGCAACTTTGCATAAAAAATTCCTTACATAATTAATGAATGGGAATGTGATATTTGTCCAACACATGGGCTATATAGACTTAAATAAGATATGTACAGAGACATCATTTACAAAAAATAAAACCAGAGAAAATCAGGTTGTTATAACGTTCCACTGTTTTCTATTCATTGTTCCTTGTGAAAAAGAAGTCTGCTTATAGGTTAGAAAAAGGCCAATACTTGAATGATATTTTCCATTTTACATTTTCAATACATTTACTATACTTAATATATTATATGGAAACAAGTGTTTTACTGGGAAATACACCACTCATATTTTTTCATACGAGCTATATCCAGGACAGCACGGTGGTGTAGTGGTTAGCGCTGTCGCCTCACAGCAAGAAGGTCCTGGGTTCAAGCCCTGTGGCCGGCGAGGGCCTTTCTGTGCGGAGTTTGCATGTTGTCCGCGTGGGTTTCCTCCGGGTGCTCCGGTTTCCCCCAAAGACATGCAGGTTAGGTTAACTGGTGACTCTAAAGTGAGTGTGAATGGTTGTCTGTGTCTATGTGTCAGCCCTGTGATGACCTGGCGACTTGTCCAGGGTGTACCCCACCTTTCACCCATAGTCAGCTGGGATAGGCTCCAGCTTGCCTGTGACCCTGTAGAACAGGATAAAGCGGCTAGAGATAATGAGATGAGATGAGCGATATCTGGGACATGGAGAACCAAAACCGTGACATAAATCTCTGTATGTCACTGGTGAGTTGATGAAATTGATAAATTGTTTTGATAAATTTGGGTACTTTTTGTTTGTTAATGTGTCTATATAATAAAAAGAAAATCACATGTTGGCTTGAAGATATTAAGTTAATCTTCTCATGTTGAAAAACTCATATTTTTCATACGAAATACATCGCGGATCTGAGTGACATATTTCCCGATATCTTCTCTCCAATGATGTCAATCCCAGAGCTTTCCTGCTGACTAGGTACGTGTTGTCAAAATGGCAAACCGGTTCAAAATTAAAATTCTTTTGATTAACTTGTGCATTTTTTTCTTTTTTGTGGGTGTGTCCATATAATATAAAGAACATTACATGGTGGAGTGAAGATATGAAGTTTATCTTCTCGTGTTGGAAATATGTTCATCACTCAAAGATAAACTTCATATTTTCATGTAACCATGTGGATATTTTAACACTAATATATCCATCCATCCATCCATCCATCAATGCATTATCTATACAGCTTATCCATCATGATCATGGGGGAAGCTGGAGTGAATCGCAGCTGACTTTGGCCGAGAGGTGAGGTACACCCTAAGCAGGTCACCCTAATACATTTACATACTAATATATTTACTGTATGTATTTTTCAAATAATTTTTGAATGATTCCTTAATATAAAATTATATGAATTTATTTCCTAATATATAAAAACACACTTATCTAAAAGTATAATTAAATTATAACTGAATAATTACTGTACATATATAATGCAGTATTTTGAAGGCATGGTGGTGTAGTGGCTAGCACCGTCACCTCACAGCAAAAAGGTTCTGGGTTTGAGCCCAGTGGCCAACGGGGGCCTTTCTGTGTGGAGTTTGCATGTTCTCCCCGTGTCTGTGTGGGTTTCCTCCGGGTGCTCCGGTTTCCCCCACAGTCCAAAGACATGCAGGTTAGGCTAATTGGTGGCTCTAAATTGACCATAGGTGTGAGTGTGAATGGTTGTTTGTCTCTGTGTCAGCCCTGTGATGACCTGGCGACTTGTCCAGGGTGTACCCCACCTCTCACCCATAGTCAGCAGGGAGAGGCTCCAGCTTGCCTGCGACCCTGAAGAACAGGATAAGCAGCTACAGATAATGGATGAATGGATGCAATATTTTGTAGGCACAGTGGTGTAGTGGATAGCACTGTCACCTCACAGCAAGAAGGTCCTGGGTTCAAGCCCAGTGGCTGATGGGGGCTTTCTGTGTGTCAAGTCAAGTTTGTTTGTATAGCGCTTTTAACAATAGACAATATCCCAAAGCAGCTTTACAAAATCTGAATGACCCAAGACATGAGCCAATTTTATCCCTAATCTAGCCCCAATGAGCGAGCCTGTGGTGATGGTGGCAAGGAAAAACTCCCCCAGACGACATGAGGAAGAAACCTCGAGAGGAACCAGACCTAAAAGGGAACCAATCCTCACCTGGACAACAACAGACAACATGACTATAACATTAACAGTTTTAACATGAAGTCAGTTTCATTGATGTTATAAACTCTTCATTAATGGAAACTTGAGTGCAAAACTGTTCATGACAACCGCAGTCTCAAACTTAGCAAGCCAACTGTAGTCCTCAGCCATAAAAGCATTACTGTAAGTGTCCAGAGTGTATTCCAAGTGTGACTTTCAACTGTCCATATGGGGCCATCCTCCACAGGAGCGATGTGATGAGACTCCAACCAGACACAGGGCACCAGGATGGATCAGGCAGGTCCGAGGAGCAGAAGAGGTCAGCACCTCAATCCCAGGATTGATATGTAACTCAGAGGAACAGATTGGATGGGGGGGGAGAGAGAAAACACAGGTTGTTAGTTAACTGTGTGGAGTTTGCATGTTCTGCCCGTGTCTGCGTGGGTTTCCTCCGGGTGCTCCGGTTTCCCCCACAGTCCAAAAGACATGCAGGTTAGGTTAACTGGTGACTCTAAATTGACCGTAGGTGTGAATGCGAGTGTGAATGGTTGTTTGTCTCTGTGTCAGCCCTGCGATGACCTGGTGACTTGTCCAGGGTGTACCCCGCCTCTTGACCATAGTCAGCTAGGATAGGCTCCAGCTTGCCCACGACCCTGCACAGGATAAGTGGTTATGGATGATGGATGGATGTAGTATTTTTATATAATGTAATAATGCAATTATAACTATGATATACTATAATATACTTTAATGAATACATATTATTAAATATTTAAATACACCAATAGAAGTAATTACTAAAATCATATCTGTAAGAAATTGTGTATTAATAAAATTTTTTAAATTATTATTTTAGATGTTTTGAGGTAAGTTTCCACATCTCAGTGGTAGACAACAAAGAAAATAGGTCTATTGATTTATTTTCTCTGAGCATTTAAATTCTTGCAACCAGGGTTTTGGCACGGTTCCTTTGTTAAATGAAATTTTCAGCTTTCAAACAAGCCTTTACTTGCTTTCTTTCAAAATCAAATCAACCCTTTTAATGGAATATAAGTCAGACCTGTTTTAATTAGAGATAGGAATTTACACTGAACATTCATCAACACACATACCTGCCTCCTGCGCCTGTGTGTGTGTCTACTAAAACTCATTTCCTGCATTATTGGTCTATGCGTCATTATGGTATAGCTTATCATCAGTGATATGGTATCTATAGAAATAGCCAATAACATCCTATTTATGAATAGGATGTTATTGGCTATTTCTATAGATACCATATCAAATGTTTGGGTGCTGAATTCATTTTTCATTTGTAAAACGACATATGACCTCTGATAACCTCAAGGTCATTAAACTTGGCCTATAGGCCTATGCATTTAACGGCATTGTTTAGAACATTTCCATGTCAATATTCTAAACAAAAAACACAGGTTACTGTCTGTGTGGAGTTTTGAATGTGAGTTTCCTCTGGGTTCTCTGGTTTCCTCCAACCTCCCAAAAAGCATGCTGGTAGGTGGATGATCTACTCCAAGTTGCTCTTAGGTGTTATGTAAATGTATCCATGAATTATGCCCAGTGATCCAAGGATAATAGACTGGTACCAAAATTCAAAAAAGTGCTTATTTAAGGAGTTAAAGGCATTTTTGAGACAAAGTCGGCAAACAGTCTTATTTTGTCAATTTGGGTGTGCCGAATTCAAATCTGCAATATGCCAAGCTCTATCTGACCTCTGTTGACCTCTAGAGGTCATTGAACTTTGGGCCTGTAAACGTCTCAGCTGAACCCAGTTTCTCAGCTTTCTAAGGAATGAAATGTACTAAAATGATTAATGAAGTTAGCAAATGGCCTTGTTTGTTAAATGTTTGGGTGCTGAATTCATTTTTCATTTGTAAAACGACATATGACCTCTGATAACCTCAAGGTCATTAAACTTGGCCTATAGGCCTATGCATTTAACGGCATTTTTAAACTGACTTTACTCCCCCAAAAAGAATATGAACAGACAAAAAACAAATAGAAAGGAACAAATACAACATTAAATGCCAGTCCATGTACATGTGACTTACTTTTCACAATGAGAATGCCTAGGCGATCACCTTACATAGCATTGCATTACATTTAGCGGTTATTGTTTATACAAAGCTACTGAAAAAAGGACAGATTCAGCAGCATACAAAATGTGGGGGCTGGGGGGGATGTCTGGGGATGGTGGGGAAGAGAGAAAACACAGGTTGTTAGTTAACTGTGTGGAGTTTGCATGTTCTCCCCGTGTCTATGTGGGTTTCCTCCGGGTGCTCTGGTTTCCCCCACAGTCCAAAGACATGCAGGTTAGGCTAATTGGTGGCTCTAAATTGACCATAGGTGTGAATGTGAATGGTTGTCTGTCTCTATGTGTCAGGCCTGTGATGACTTGGTGACTTGTCCAGGGTGTACCCCGCCTCTCACCCATAGTCAGCTGGGATAGGCTCCAGCTTGCCTGCGACCCTGCACAGGATAAGCGGTTATGGATAATGGATGGATGGATGGATGGATGGATGGATGGATGGATGGAACATGCTCTGTTGTGTTTTATTCCCTACATGATAATTGCAGTAGCATAATATTTTTTTGTGTTCTTTTTTAAAGGGGAACTAAAGTCATTTTTAAACTTGCTTTATTTCTTAATTAACGTGTTATTCAATTACGTTTTCGGTTTTAGTAACCTTACTGTATATTGTGACTCGTATTGGCAACTAATTGCAATTAAATATTATGCTTATCGGCCTATTTGGTTTTTAGCCATGTTGAATTTAGTTCGTTTGGTCCACGGCAGGCGTCGCTTATCCGCGCGATCTTCACGAGACTTGTGTGAGACTTTGAAACATGAAGTGTCAGCCAGGTGTCAGTGCTGCCATTTTGAAAACTGTTTTCCAAACCAAATATTGCACAAAAACAAGCTTAAATGACAATTACTGCCTACTTTTTTCAAACTTTCCTGATTGCTATCAAAACAAACAAAACTTCCGGCTTGATTACATCAGCATTCGAAGGAGGGCGCACACGTGTTTTGACAACGTTGGCAGATGTTGGTCACTTTGATTTCCACTGTACGTTTTACTTCCGTCCTACAATGTCTCGCACAGGTCTCAACGAATCTCGTTTACGGCCATTACTGTGACATATGGACTGATATATTACATTAGCATATTTCAAACACTCATAACTTGCTACAGCAGTGACAAAATAGCTATCAAAATGCATTCCTTAATTTAATAAAATGAGATAAATAGAATTTTGATCATAAAAAATTGCTTTCAGTTCTCCTTTAATTATTATTTAATAATAATTACACAAGTCACTTCAAACCACATTATCATGTCAAAGTAAACTGCTCCAGTCCCAACTTGTTTTGGAATGTGTTGCAGGCACAATTTTTTTTTTATTTGCATTTTCCATACCATTCCAACTTTTTCTGAATTGGAGTTTTACTTATAAAACAAGAAAGTTGCTCGTTACATTTAGCCTCTTTTTTTTTTGGGGGGGGGGGGGGGGGGTGGAATAAGTCTTGGTGCTGTGTAAACTTTACTTAAAATATGCTTTGTTAAATTTTACTAAGTTTTTGTGTGTGTGTGTGTGTGTGTGTGTGTGTGTGTGTGTGTGTGTGTGTGTGTGTGTGTGTAGAAATTGTTACTAGTATTGGAACATATTTTGCTCCAATTTATTTATTTATTTATTTTTAGTGTGGTATGGGAAAAGCATTGAAATGCTTGTACATTTTAAACACCAATTTTTAAAAGCCAATTTAAAAGCATTAATGTCATACTACATTGTTTGAGTACAATCTACTAAGACAGAGAGATTAAAATATACTTGAATCATGGTGCTGCAAATTAACCTTTACTGGTGGGTTTTCTAAATAAAGCCACCAAAATCTATCTCCTTGCTGGCCTTCAAGCTTCTGCTATCAGACCCCTACAGCTCACCCAGAACGCTGCAGCTCGTCTGGTCTAAAACCTTTCTCGTTCTTCCCATGTCACCCCTTTGCTTGCTGACCTGCACTGGCTACCTATCGCAGCTCACATCAAATTTAAGATATTGGTGCTAGCTGACCAGGCTCTCAAGGGGTTAGGGCCAACATACCTCCAGTGTCTGTTCCGCCCCTACACTCCAGCCATATCTCTACGGTCCGCTACTACTGATCGCCTGGCCCGTCCTCCTCTCCTCTCCACTCCTGCCCAGCCCACTCAAGACTGCTGTCTGCCCTAGTTCCCCGTTGGTGGAATGACCTTCCCGTTGAGGTCAGAACTGACGACTCCCTGACCACCTTCAAGCGCAGACTGAAGACTCACCTCTTCAGGCTCCACCTCTCCCCTGCTTCCCTGCCCACTGTATAACTGTGTTTCGGTCTTGACCAACCCAGGCTGTGCACTGTTTAGCCTGCGATTAGACGTTTGAGTTCTCTATTTAGTTGTACTTTATATGGCTGGTTTGTTTCCTTGGCTGTTTGAGTATTGGTACTTCAACAGAATATTACACTAGATACTGCTGTCACTTGTTCAGTTGGCACTAGAACTTTCTTGTCTAGAAGTTCAGCACTTTGTGTACCTGACTTTTGCACTCATTGTACGTCACTCCGGATAATAGTATCTGCTACGTAAATGTCATGTAATGTAATGTAAATTGTGAGTAACCTTTACTTGAAGATATGGTCTGTTACTTGCACTTTTTACGTATAAATTCTTTCCTAGGTTTTTTTTTTAACCCTACTCCAAATTCTTTTTCAGTGTGTGTTAATGTTCATTGAAGGAAAAGGAAATAAGTGTGTGTTCAGCTCTCAGATCCCTCAATCTTTTTAAATGTCCCATTCATAATTCAATGCCCAATGACATCTCATAAAGGAGTAGGGATTTGACATCAGCTTGTCAAATTGTGTTGTATATATCAAAAGTTTTTGAAAGCAGGTGTTGTGTGTCTAGAAAACCACAATCTCGAGTCACCTTTTGGGGTGATTTCAAGACATCTGGAACATTACTGAACACTAAAGCCCTGCAACTCAGTAACTCATGACACATTTTCTTCCTTGAGCTTGAGTCATGCTGCAGTGACACCTGATGATCTATTACAGAAGCTCGAAAACAAGAAGGCTGCTGGAAACAAAATTACAACTGAGTGTCTTTAAAGTGTTTGTGCTTTTTTTCGTGCCTTTTCAGCTAATGATCCATTTTGCAGAGAGAGAGAGAGAGAGAGAGAGAGAGAGAGAAGGAAGAGCAGTGGCGGATGAAACACCCAGATTTTCAATGTGTCACCCTTAATTAAAAATGGATTAATCAGAACTAGGTATGGAATGAGTCCGAGGGGAAGGAAGACTGGAGATATTCAATTCATCATCCCAGTCTGTCTGATAAGTAATTATGTAACAGTTCTCTTGTTCGCCCAGAGGTCTGGGACTTCACACAACTGAAATGAACTCCAGAGAGAAGCAGACCTTTCAGTATGCCTGTGCATTTTACAAAGATATAAATACTAACTTTTTTTTTGTATCAGCCATTCAGGATTTTCATTTCATTTCATATATTCTCAGAAACACCAAGTTGAAAGCCTGAGCTTGTGTAGGCTTTTTACTAAACTTAGAAAAGTGCAGGCTCTTATGTAATGCTTGTTGTTAGAGATTGCAGTATTGCAGCATCTTATGCTTAGAATATTCATTTTTGTTGATGTTAACCAATAAAAGTGCTGCAGAGAGGTCTGGCAGCAGATATGGGGCTGTTCGCTAGCAGCTTCACATATCCGCTCCCACACAGCGGTTTAGAGAGCAGTGCTTTCTGGGAGTAGGTGTAGGGCTCACTGCCGGAGGCTGCCGGTTTCAGTGCCAGGACGTACAGAATGCACTGAATGCTCGTAGGATTATATCAGAGAAGAGGATATACAGATATGGCAATGTCATATCATAGACAAAGTCTCAAGGGTTGGCCTCAAGTGGTTTCTGTTGGATGTGGTCACTGAGACAAGTACTTAGGGAAAGTGGGACTGATTTGCATTTATGGTATTTGGAAGATGCCCTTATCCAGAGAAACTTACTTTTATCTCATTTATACAACTGAGTAGTTGAGGGTTAAGGGCTTTGCTCAAGGGCCCAACAGTGATAGCTTGACAGTGCTGGGACTTGAACTCCTGACCTTCCAATCAGCCCAGCATCTTTATAAAAGAATTTATGAAGGACTTTATAAAGTCTTAGAAATTCTTCATAAAGTCCTCATAAACAACTGCATACACTTTAAATTCAGTTTAAATACGAATTACTTCTTTACGATGACAAATTGTTAAAAAAAAAACAACTTATGTTCCAGTATTTGTTTCACCTTCCTTGATGTTGTGCAGTTACTGAGCAGCATCCTCAGTGCCCCATTTAGCTTTACTTAGAGTTATTATTCGTGTACAAAATGGGAACTGCAATAAGCACTAATAAAGGCCCATTGCTGAAACCTGGCAACCCTGGTTAATGATATTACCTCTTCTAGCAACACACATACTGTATCAAACACATTTGAATAATGGTACTTAGTTAAAACTGCTCAGAACAATCTACTAAATTGTATGTTGCATGACTCTATGCTGGATGAGTCTCAACTGCCTATTACAGGGAGGGTTACTCTAAAAATTCACGAGCAAATTCATCATTATCCTACAGCAAGTCAAGCGTTAATAGCCTCAGCTTAAGTTTATTTGAGACAATGTTCACCTGCCAGACTAAATACATGTCCGAGTTGCCTTTGGTAGCTATTCCAGTGTTTCAGTTTATCCGGAAATTGTGTTATTCACAGAGACTCTTAATTCTAGAATGGAAAGAAATCAAACCAAAAATGCCTATCATGATCAGAGTGTCAATAACAGCACTGAGAGCACAAGCTCGAAACAGCCTTCAAACATGGCCACCACGATCTACAACTCCCAAGAACCACAGCGCCCTCTGTCTCCAGATTATTAAACGCACCTGTCTCTCATTGTCATTATCAACAACCCTCACCCACTGCGAAGTATTGTTTGGTGTTTCCTTTCTGTTGTTACCAAGCCGTTTACTTTCTGCCTGTCTTCTAGTATTCGACCTTTGTTTTCAGCCACGTCTCTTAGTCTCGTCTACGTTATCCAGTTTGCCGATCGACCAACCGCTGCCCGTTTCTTTGACTATGCTTCCTGTCTACTGTTTTGGATCTGTTTACAGTTTGCTTTTCCCGCTCTCCCCTGCACCTGCATCCGTAAGTGCCTGCACCCTGACACAGAGATGTTTGCTATGTCTCAAATCATGTACTTTTTGTCCAAGCAGCATGATCACACCAAGAAATAGTCATGCCATTCATACCCAAATTACGGTAAATACTAGAACCACCTTGAGGGGGATAGATCCCTCCCCAGTGAGAAAGCTGCTTCAGCACAGATGCATATTATTATATAAATGTACAAAATCTGTTTTTAAAAAGGCATTTGCTTCTGGATAAGCTGATCCAGTGCATTTCAATGACAAGGTATTGTGTGATCATTTTTTGTTTCCCTTTTGTTAAAAGAAATCCTCCTTAAAAGGGATTCTAAGGAGACCCCCCCCCCCCCCCAAAAAAAAAAAAAATACGCTTCCCTCTCAGAGAAGTTTCCAAAGTAGAGCCTTTAACTATCCAAAAGATTTTTGAGAAACACTTTTTTTTTCCCAAGAGGAAAAATAGCCCATGGTCTATTGGTATGTTCAGACCAAACACAGCAAGAGCATCAAAATGACAGGAAGTCTTTCATTTTCTATGTGAACCCGTGTTTCTCGACAGTGAGTAGCAGCATGAATGTTGATGGCGTGTCTTGGGTGGCGTGGGCATCAGAATAAACTTGAAGCCTGGGCAACTTTATTTTAATGATCAAACATGGTTTGGTGGGGTGGCACGGTGGTGTAGTGGTTAGCACTGTCACCTCACAACAAGAAGGTCCTGGGTTCGAGCCCAGCAGCCGACGAGGGCCTTTCTGTGTGGAGTTTGCATGCTTTCCCCGTGTCCATGTGGGTTTCCTCTGGGTGCTCCGGTTTTCCCCACAGTCCAAAGGCATGCAGGTTAGGCTAATTGGTGGCTCTAAATTGACCATAGGTGTGAATATGAGTGTGAATGGTTGCTTGTGTCTCTGTGTCAGCCCTGCGATGACCTGGCGACTTGTCCAGGGTGTATCCCACCTCTTGCCCATAGTCAGCTGGGATAAGATCCAACTTGCCTGCAACTCTGTAGGACAGGATAGGCTGCTACAGATAATGGATGGATGGATGGATGGATGGATGGATGGATGGACATGGTTTGGTGGCAACCAATCAGAATTTAGAAGTGCTCCACTTTAGAGAATACCAGAGAACACAGTTATGTAAATGTTGGTTCCACTCAAACTGTTCCCAAGTACAATGGAGGACAAATTAATAATTGCAGTCGTAGGTTTCCCCATTATTTATGTGTCCCTGTTTGCAACACTATTTATAGGCAACATTTTTGATCTAGAATGCTTGTTTTTAAGCAGGAATGCAATTCCTTTGCTCAAAACAACACTGATTTTGACCAATTACAATAATTAGCCACTAAACCTCAACCAGGACCAGGACCACAGCTACTTTAATGTGGGCTATGCACTAAGTAATGTCAATGTTAATTGAAGACTTAGGCTAATAAATGGGTCCTAAAAACTGCATGTTGAAATTTGACTTAGCATCAACACAAAACTTACACCACACAAATGGCTTTTAATTAGTTTTTCATTAGTTTATTTTCTTACCAAATATGTAATCATAATGGTTCATTTTCCTTCTTTTTCTTTCAGCTGCTCCCATTAGGGTCACCACAGCGGATCTGTTCACATATTTGATTTGGCATAGGTTTTTACACCATATGCGCTTCCTGACACAACCCTCCCCAACCTATCTGGGCTTGGGACCAGCACTGTCTTGTGCAACCCCAGTGGCTGGGTATTTTACCTAACCTGCATGTCTTTGAATTGTGGGGGAAACCAGCACACCTGGAGCAAACCCACACAGACACAGGGAGAACATGCAAACATCCACACAGAAAGGCCCCTGTTGGCTGTGAGATTCGAATCCAGAACCTTCTTGCTGTGAGGCGACAGTGCTAACCACTACACCACCGTGCCCCCCAAGATCTAAAAGTCTCCAAGGATGATAAATTGCACAGTTTGACTGGAAGCCTGTTCCAGAGTTTTGGTGCCGCCATACTGAAAGATCAGGTCACCAAAGGTGTGTAGCATTTTTCCTTGAGGAAATAATAAGACAGTGCTAGCACCTGAGCATGGCAAATTATTTTATAATTGTTCATTATTTCCCTTCATCGATCAATTTGTTACCTTCACATTTAAAAGACTTCATGAGGTTAACTGGTCAGTCAACGCAAAGATACTGGCTGACGTGCATTTGCTTTGCATCCTCTTTAAATAAAGTTTGCAAGACCAAACATTCTGAATGAACTTGTAGCCGTCAATATCCTCTACATCACAGAGCGTCCACAAACTTCAACAGTGTCACTGACAGGGCAGCCAGGGTGAATTTTTAGACTTTCTCCTCATTTTGTCTGAGCATACCATATAGTGAACGGATTGAGATGAAACCAGTGTCATGCCTTCCTAGTGTATGTTTTTCTGGATTCAAACTCGGGTATAGTTGCTTTTTAAGGACAACTTGTTTATACACCTTGCCAATCTGAGGTTTGTGTGTGTCAAGCCCCAATGTCACCATGACATCTGGCATGTATTTTGGACTTTGGCTTATGATTGCTACACACACACACACACACACACACACACACACACACACACACACACACACAACTTTGGGTGACTCTAGGTGGCATTCTGTAAGTCAAGAAATATTTACAGTTTGAATTGTGCCCTAAAACTATTTTTCCTTCATAGCAAAAAGATACTTTTGACAATCAGCTAGTATGTAGTTTATGTTCAATCTGTTGGTCTGTACTGCAAAAACATGTTTGAAAACCTGTAAACTAATGGATATACTCAGACTTGGCAACTTACAGTACTGTGCAAAAGTCTTAGGCACCCTATTTTTTTATAGAGACTTTGTTATCGATTTCTATTTTACAACATTATCAAGTCAGTGCAAAAACATTTTAGAGTTCCAAACATTCGTTTCCCAGCACAAAATTAAATCCATCCATTATCTGTAGCCGCTTATCCTGTGCAGGGTCGCGGGCAAGCTGGAGCCTATCCCAGCTGACTATGGGTGAGAGGCAGGGTACACCCTGGACAAGTCACCAGATCATCGCAGGGCTGACACATAGACACAAACAACCATTCACATTCACACCTACGGTCAATTTAGAACCACCAATTAGGCTAACCTGCATGTCTTTGGACTGTGGGGGAAACTGGAGCACCCGGAGGAAACACACACGGACATGGGGAGAACATGCAAACTCCACACAGAAAGACCTCCGTCAGCCACTGGGCTCAAACCCAGAACCTTCTTGTTGTGAGGGAACAGTGCTAACCACTACACCACTGTGCCACCCACAAAATTAAATGCTAACAGGAAAAAAAAAGTTTGTATCTGAGCAACATATTAAACAAGAGACCACTTTTCAAATTAAAAAAGAAAACATAATGAAGGCTGGGGTTTTGGTGCAAAATTAAGAAGCAAGTGTGACAAAGTGTCTAGAAGAACTGTAGCTAGTTCAGCAAGATGCTCAGTAAAACCTACATCTCATTTCCTTATAAAACTGCATTCATTGTACCTAAGAGTACTTTAAGGCAAAGGGTCGTCTCACACCAAATATTGACTTTGTTTTATTCATTATGGCTTACTGCTGTTTACAGTATTTTTAATGTTGAAACATTTAATTTCATTATTTTTAAGCCATTTTTGGTCTACAGCATTTCTTTACATGTGCCTAAGACTTTTGCACAGCACTGCCAGGTGGTATTTCTGCAGCAAAAGTTA
Source organism: Neoarius graeffei (assembly GCF_027579695.1). Classification (NCBI taxonomy): domain Eukaryota; kingdom Metazoa; phylum Chordata; class Actinopteri; order Siluriformes; family Ariidae; genus Neoarius; species Neoarius graeffei. The sequence continues at coordinate 24,963,829 of NC_083583.1, forward strand.
TGTGTATTTAATAGTATCTAGACAACATCTTTAAAAGACACCAAAAAATTAGATATAAACTACAGAATGAAGCATTCTTTTTTGGGGGTGAAAAGTATAATAACTCAACTTTGAATATGGCCCTATTTGAAAATGTAATTGTTATTATGGCTCTAACTATGAATGTTGTGACCTCTCTAGCATAAAATTTTTGAAAATTATAGAAGACAAAAACCTCTGAACGTGTACCTACAGCTTGAGTCCTAGCATTAGAGACAGCCAGATTGTAGAGGATCAGCACGTGAACCATTTGTGACAGCTAAAGGTCACTTACAGTACTTGTTGCAATTGAGAATGCCAGACTTCATTTGTTATGTCTCTCTTATACCATTCCCTGCAGAAAGTCACAGAGGAAAGACAACAAGGTACCATGAAAAGATCCTGACTAAGTGCAGCTGGAGAGTCTTTCTCAATTTCTGTCATCTCTTAAATCAACCGCAATTTGTGCCACTTGAGCCAATTGAGAAAAGAGGTGCAAATGTTCCACCTATTCCACTCTGAGATAAGCTGATCAAAGTGGGTATAAGATCGCCCTTGAAATAAGGGCTAGGATGTGTTGTGGGTTTAAAATTCAAGCTGCAACCAACTGAATCTCTGATTTACAAGGCTCACCATGTTCTCTTAGTCATTACATCCAGCAACTTTCATTCATTTGCAGCAGAAACTGTTGAAGCATTCAGAATGAGTTTGTTCCTTTGTGAAGAAAGAAATATGAAATAAATACTATTTTCGGTCTACAGAAAAGCATTACTATGCAAAGTATATTCTTAGAAAAAAAAAGAGAGAGATCCATATCCTATTTAAAAAGAGCACTCATTTCCATTTTGTTGTTGTAGGAATTTAATTTATTTTTCTTACAGAGAGAAAGAGGTTTTTTGACGGTCATTGGATCTGCTTGTGTTAGGAGGAAGGTTATGTGAGTGTTTTTATTTTTCCACCATTCTATTTCCACACATGCACTTTCAGTGTGACTCATGGGCAAGCAGGGCAGGTAGAGGAGACATGAAAGCCTCAAGCCACTTCTGGAAGCGCAAATATATAAATATATATATATATATATATATATATATATATATATATATATATATATATATATATATATATATAAAATATGTGAGGGCTAGGATGTGTTGTGGTTTAAAATTCAAGCTGTGACCAACTGACTCTCTTTTTTTATATTATATATACACAGTGGTGCTTGAAAGTTTGTGAACCCTTTAGAATTTTCTATATTTCTGCATAAATATGACCAAAAACATCATCAGATTTTCACACAAGTCCTAAAAGTAGATAAAGAGAACCCAGTTAAACAAATGAGACAAAAATATTATACCTGGCCATTTATTTATTGAGGAAAATGATCCATATCTGTGAGTGGCAAAAGTATGTGAACCTCTAGGATTAGCAGTTAATTTGAAGGTGAAATTAGAGTCAGGTGTTTTCAATCAATGGGATGACAATCACGTGGGTGACACGGTGGTGTGGTGGTTAGCACGGTTGCCTCACAGCAAGAAGGTTCTGGGTTCAAACCCAGCGGCCGTCGAGGGTCTTTCTGTGTGGAGTTATGTGTCTCCCCATGTATGCGTGGGTTTCCTCCGGGTGCTCCGGTTTCCCCCACAGTCCAAAGACATGCAGTTAGGTTGACGTGGGGCGGCCTTGGGCTGAAGTGCCCTTGAGCAAGGTACCTAACCCCTGACTGCTCCCCGGGTGCTGTGTGTGGCTGCCCACTGCTCTGGGTGCGTGTGTTCACTGCTTCAGATGGGTTAAATGCGGAGGATGAATGTCATTGTGCTTGAAGTGTGAATGTGACAAATAAAGGTTTCTTCTTCTTTTTAAAAAGGTGTGAGTGGGCACCCTGTTTTATTTAAAGAACAGGGATCTATCAAAGTCTGATCTTCACAACATATATTTATGGAAGTGTCTAATGGCACAAACAAAGGAGATTTCTGAGGACCTCAGAAAAAGTGTTGTTGATGCTCATCAGGCTGGAAAAGGTTACAAAACCATCTCTAAAGAGTTTGGACTCCACCAATCCACAGTCAGACAGACTGTGTACAAATGGAGGAAATTCAACACCATTGTTACCCTCCCCGGTAGTGGTCGACCAACAAAGATCACTCCAAGAGCAAGGCGTGTAATAGTCGGCGAGGTCACAAAGGACCCCAGGGTAACTTCTAAGCAACTGAAGGCCTCTCTCACAATGGCTAATGTTAATGTTCATGAGTCCACCATCAGGAGAACACTGAACAACAATGGTATGTGTGTGGCAGGGTTGCAAGGAGAAAGCCACTGCTCTCCAAAAAGAACATTGCTGCTCATCTGCAGTTTGCTAAAGATCACGTGGACAAGCCAGAAGGCTATTGGAAAAATGTTTTGTGGACGGATGAGACCAAAATAGAACTTTTTGGTTTAAATGAGAAGTGTTATGTTTGGTGAAAGGAAAACACTGCATTCCAGCATAAGAACCTTATCCCATCTGTGAAACATGGTGGTGGTAGTATCATGGTTTGGGCCTGTTTTGCTGCATCTGGGCCAGGACGGTTTGCCATCATTGATGGAACAATGAATTCTGAATTATACCAGTGAATTCTAAAGGAAAATGTCAGGACATCTGTCCATGAACTGAATCTCAAGAGAAGGTGGGTCATGCAGGAAGACAATGACCCTAAGCACACATCGTTCTACCAAAGAATGGTTAACGAAGAATAAAGTTAATGTTTTGGAATGGCCAAGTCAAAGTCCTGACCTTAATCCAATTGAAATGTTGTGGAAGGACCTGAAGCGAGCAGTTCAGGTGAGGAAACCCACCAATATCACAGAGTTGAAGCTGTTCTGTACAGGGGAATGGGCTAAAATTCCTCCAAGCCGGTGTGCAGGACTGATCAACAGTTACCAGAAACGTTTAGTTGCAGTTATTGCTGCACAAGGGGGTCACACCAGATACTGAAAGCAAAGGTTCACATACTTTTGCCACTCACAGATATGGAATATTGGATCATTTTCCTCAATAAATAAATGACCAAGTATAATATTTTTGTCTCATTTGTTTAACTGGGTTCTCTTTATCTACTTTTAGGACTTGTGTGAAAATCTGATGATGTTTTAGTTCATACACTATATTGCCAAAAGTATTTGCTCACCCATCCAAATTATTGGAATCAGGTGTTCCAATCACTTCCATGGCCACAGGTGTATAAAATCAAGCACGTAGGCATGCAGACTGTTTTTACAGTTTGGAGCTGACCCCTTCCTCTTCCAACATGACTGTGCACCAGTGCACAAAGCAAGGTCCATAAAGACATGGATGACAGAGTCTGGTGTGGATGAACTTGACTGGCCTGCACAGAGTCCTGACCTCAACCCAACAGAACACCTTTGGGATGAATTAGAGCAGAGACTGAGAGCCAGGCCTTCTCGTCCAACATCAGTGTGTGACCTCACAAATGCGCTTCTGGAAGAATGGTCAAAAATTCCCATAAACACACTCCTAAACCTTGTGGACAGCCTTCCCAGAAGAGTTGAAACTGTTCTAGCTGCAAAGGATGGACCGATGTCATATTGAACCCTATGGATTAGGAATGGGATGTCACTTAAGCTCATATGTGAGTCAAGGCAGGTGAGCAAATACTTTTGGCAATATAGTGTATTTATGCAGAAATTTAGAAAATTCTGAAGGGTTCACAAACTTTCAAGCACCACTGCATATATAATATAGCTTCCAGAAGTGGCCTGAGGCTTTCATGTCTCCTCTACCTGCCCTGCTTGTTTGGACACCCCTATTCGTTCAGAGGTTTTTCTATATTTTGACTATTTTCTACATTGTAGAACAATACTAAAGACATCAACACGATGAAATATCATATGGAGCATATGTGATAAACAAAATACGTGTTTGTAGCAGTCTCTGTAATGGGTGGAACACTGAAGTACTTGACAGGTGGGATGATTGCAGGACAAACATTTTATTTTAGCTTTTCAACCTTAGTTCACTCACTTTCTCTCACATGCCCACACACACAACCATGGCGTGCAGGGAAGCACCCCCCTCTCTGCTTCCTTCCTCCATATAAATGATCAGCTATCACTGCAAGACATACACACAATTACAGTATGACACAGGTCTGATCAATTTGCCACTCACCTTCCCTGGCCTTGCCCTCCATTCACAGACTGATGCTTGACCACGCCCCGCTGCCACAGTATTAAAAAACTGTTTCATATTTTAGATTCTTCAAAGTAGCCACCTTGATGACGCTTTGCATACTATTGTCATGATCTTAACCACCTTCATGAGGTCATCACCTGGAATGTTTTTCAATTAACAGGTGTGCCTCATCAAAGGTTAATTAGTGCAATTTCTTGCCTTCTTAATGTGTTTGAGATCAAATAGTAAATTATAAAAAATACAGTAAATAGCCCTATTCCACAACTGTAGTAATCCATATTATGTCAAGAACCACTCAACTAAGTAAAGAGAAACAGCATCCATCATGACTGTAATACATGAAGCGTCTTTTAATTAATAATAATAATAATTAAAAACCAGTGAATTCGAAGGTGTGTCCAAAGTTTTGACAGGTACTGTCTATTTAATAATTATTCCATGAACTTGAGCTGTACATGAGCTGATAGTTATAAGTCATGTACGATGAGATTGAATGGAATAACTGTTTTGTTGTTGTTGTTTTTTTTTGTTCTATCCTTATTCACTGGATTTTGAGAAAAAGAGCATTTTTATTTTTTGCAAATTCGATAAATAAAAACTTGCAACAAAATGATTTCCACTTAAGAATCGGCAAAATCACAGTAGCAATTTATGAAAAAGGCTATAATAATAACTCTTAAAAATCAAAAAGATGTTCTTACCATCAAATACTTTCATTCCATGTTTTGTTGCTCTTTTTTTTTGTATTTTTAGGGATTTTGTTTTCAAGTGGAGTTTTTATTTCGTCCTCGGTTGGTTCAGCAACACGGTCCGCCATTTTGTTTTTCTCTACTCACGGTATATGAGCTGATATCCTAGTAGTAGTGTAGCCAATCAGAGCATGCGATTGCTCATATCCAGTGAATGTAGATAGAATAAACACTGATATACAGCATTTCTAGTGATGTACCAAACAACATGGTGCTGAACTCAAGAAGGACAAGAAATTAGAAACTCAGAATTTATTCTTTTGAGACAGAACATGTGAAAGCTGGAACTGTCTTTGGTCATCTAAATATACTTTTATTGTCATTTATTCTATATGAACTACAGAACAACCAATGAGTAAAAGCAAATGTTCCTGGTTCTTATTCAGTTTTCAGTCATTATATTAAACTTAGCTTATTATTTTGTAATTACACTTCTGAAAAAAAAGGGATCCATAGGGGGTTTTAGCTTCCTAAAAAAGTTAAACTTGGAATCCTCTCTGATGGGATAACAATCCGCTGTATTATAATCCAGCTACATAGAACCTTAACACCCACAACCTTAAAATCCCCCATGTTCACAAATACCCTACAGCTGCAAGTAAAATTCTTGCTTCAGTTGTAAATAAGGCCACACTGACAAATATTTCTCTCACTGCTAAGTTCCTCCACTCCCACATATACAGTACCTCTTCGACAGCGATATTCCCCAACATTCATAAATACCTTTCAATAACTAAATGCCCCTTTCTTTCTTTCTTTCTTTCTTTCTTTCTTTCTTTCTTTCTTTCTTTCTTTCTTTCTTTCTTTCAATTATTTGTTACAGGTTTCTTTGGTATTGGTGATATAATGTGTTATGAATCTGGATTGGTACATGGATCAGTAATGTGGATAGTCCGATGTCCGATCACTGAATTACATCAGTATCGGCACCCAGATTGGATCGGTCTGAACTCTATGCAAAACCCAATCATCGCTTTAACAAGTTTGATAAAACTAGGACTTTATCTGAACTTTGTCCAACCAAACCAAGATTAGGAGCCTTCTTAACACTATGTCGTAAGTTATTTGTAAATTATACCTTAACCCTTTGATGCAAAACATGGGTCAAAAGTGACCCAGCTGAGTTTTTATCTTCTATATCTTTGCAATAAATTAATTCCATCATTCAGTATTCAAGGTATTCCTCAATTAACTTGTTTTTGATCATCATACATCCTTATTTTATTTTTTCCTTTCTTACTTTTTGAATAAAACCCCTTTTTGTACAGTATCACTACCCTTCTAATGCACAACATGGGTCAAAAATGACCTGCATTCATTTTCCAGGTTATTTCATGTATGGCTGAGTGTTTCTATGATATACTTTTGAAATAAATTCATTTTGTCATTTACTTTTCCAAATATGCAGTAAATATCTTTTTTTGTTTAGCACAGATCATCATTTTTATTTTTCCTTTCTTAAGTTATGAACAAGCACAGCTTTTGTAATTCTACATCAAGTTTACACACATGGGTCAGAAACGACCCGCATGCATTTACTACAGCGTTTGGTGGGAACTGTGAATTGTGCTTGTGTCAGACATTTCACAGCTCAGCACAGCACGGCGCCCTTTGCCCATCTAATACATGTAAGTAATGTTTTTCAATTGTTCTAACATTACCTTAGAAAAAAATTGATTATGTTTAGGTTACCTTGAGAGTGAGTAGATTGCGTGTCAGAAAGTTACAAGTAATTACTATTAGCTACCTACGGTAGCTGTTGACATATTCTACTTTAGTTAGCTAATTTTATTGTAGTTGGCTTAGCTAACTACATAGTTAATAAATAAATAACTGGCCCCATTCACTGCTAAAGTAATTACTTGAAACAAATTATTATTATAGTATTAAGACATTTAATTTTAAATCACACTTGGATGACCCATGTGTAGTAATATAAAAAGTATTTTTGTTCATAAAGTAGGAAAGAAAAAATTAATGATTTGTGGTAATTAAAAACAAGATATTTAAAGAATACTTGGAATATTCAATCATAAAATAAATTGATTTCAAAAGATAGAGCAAAGAAAATCTCAGTCAGCATGAAATAACCTGGAAATGAATGCGGGTCATTTTTGACCCATGTTGTGCATTAGAAGGGGTGTGCATATGTTTTGCATCAAAGGGTTAAACTGTACCTTAGCAATAGGAATGTGTTACCCAAAACACCCTTAGCTAAGTATAACTTCTGTAAGAGATACTTTCATAAGGTTGGTCTGAAATGCTCTTAGCTATCACTTAGCGATGTTGTCAGCTCACAGTGCTGGAGCCATCACTGTTTGGACCTCACACCTCTGAAATCAGCAGTTGCATGTAGTTACATTAAGCTACTCAAGCTATAAAACTACACACTCACCAGCCACTTTATAGCCTTCCTGGCAGCTTGGTCTTGGTTCTAAGATTCCTGTTCTTGGCTGGCAGGAGTGGAACCCAATGTGGTCTTCTGCTGTTGCATGCTAAGATGCTTTTCTGCTCACCACGGTTGTAAAGAGTTGCAATGAGTTACTATAGCCTTCCTGGCAGCTCAAACCAATCTGGCCATTTTCCTCTGACTTCTCTTAACAAGGCATTTCCACCCACAGAACTGTCGCTGACTCAATGTTTTTTGTTTTTCACACCATTCTATATAAACTCTAGAGACTGTTGTGTGTGAAAACCCCAGGAAATCAGCAGTTTCTGAAATACTCAAACCAGTCCATCTGGCTCAAACCAACACCCATGCCACAGTGAACATCACAGAGATCACAATTTTTCCCATTTTGATGTTTGAAGTGGGGTGGCATGGTGGTGTCGTAGTTAGCACTGTCACCTCACAGCAAGAAGGTTCTGGGTTAGAGCCCAGTGGCTGACGAGGGCCTTTCTGTATGGAGTTTGCATGTTCTCCCCGTGTCTGCATGGGTTTCCTCTGGGTGCTCCAGTTTCCCCCACAGTCCAAAGGCATGCGGGTTAGGCTAATTGGTGGCTCTAAATTGACCGTAGGTGTGAATGTGAGTGTGAATGGTTGTTTGTCTCTATGTGTCAGTCCTGCGATGATCTGGCGACTTGTCCAGGGTGTACCCCGCCTTTCGCCCGTAGTCAGCTGGGATAGGCTCCAGCTTGCCTGCGACCCTGTAGAAGGATAAAGCGGCTAGAGATAATGAGATGAGATGAGATGTTTGAAGTGGGGTGGCATGGTGGTGTCGTAGTTAGCACTGTCACCTCACAGCAAGAAGGTTCTGGGTTAGAGCCCAGTGGCTGACGAGGGCCTTTCTGTATGGAGTTTGCATGTTCTCCCCGTGTCTGCATGGGTTTCCTCTGGGTGCTCCAGTTTCCCCCACAGTCCAAAGGCATGCGGGTTAGGCTAATTGGTGGCTCTAAATTGACCGTAGGTGTGAATGTGAGTGTGAATGGTTGTTTGTCTCTATGTGTCAGTCCTGCGATGATCTGGCGACTTGTCCAGGGTGTACCCTGCCTCTCGTCCATAGTCAGCTGGGATCGGCTCCAGCTCGCCCGCACAGGATAAGCAGATACAGATAATGGATGGATGGATGTTTGAAGTGAACATTAACTGAAGCTCTTGATTTGTATCTGAATGATGTTATGCACTGTGGTGCTGTCAAGGGATTGGCTGATTAGATAACTGCATAAAACTGCAGGTGGATGGGTGTTCCTAATAAAGTGGCCAGTGAGTGTATGTACCCTAAATTCAACAGTTGTAGGCACCTAATAATGTTAATAACAATACAACATTAATGGGAGCATTTTCATGCAAAGAATAAAATTGTACAGTATAATGGACGCATGTTTCACTTTATTGAACATGTATTTGCCTTTTCAGTGATGTTTTCTAAAATTATATCAGCTGGGAAATAATTAGGGGTTGAATGGGTAGGAGTCAATATAGAGGGAATTATTATGCTGATGAGTAAGGCCAAACTATGGCAGCGATTCAACGTGTAGTCCCCGCAGAGCCATATAGTATATGTTAATCATTTCATCTGGCAAAACTTCTGCCCTCTGGATACCATGTCCAAAGTAGCACTTAAGACATTTTGCCTCCCAGGACATCAAATTCTAACACTTCTAGCTCTTGTGGGCCCAAGTCTTTCCAGACAAACCTGACATAGTTAACGTCTCAGCCCTGAAATCCATCCGCTGGCGGCTCTGTGATTTTATGCGGTAGGCAATTTTACAGAAGTTGTTGGAGGTGCGTATGGGATGAGATGTGATACTAAAATCTGGGGAGCTGGGTTTGTGCACCCCTTCGGATAATTCAGTTTGTTAATTTTGAATTTTGTTTATAAGCTCTAACTAGATAAATGCAATATTTTGAAGCATTTCTGTAGTGTTTTGTTCGGCACGGTGGTGTAGTGGTTAGCACTGTTGCCTCACAGCAAGAAGGTTCTGGGTTCGAGCCCAGTGGCTGACGGGGGCCTTTCTGTGTGGAGTTTGCATGTTCTCCCCGTGTCTGCGTGGGTTTCCTCCAGGTGCTCCGGTTTCCCCCACAGTCCAAAGACATGCAGATAGGTTAACGTGGGGCGGCCTTGGGCTGAAGTGCCCTTGAGCAGGGTACCTAACCCCTGACTGCTCCCTGGGCACTGTAGTATGGCTGCCCACTGCTCTGGGTGTGTGTGCATGTGTTCACTGCTTCAGATGGGTTAAATGCAGAGGATGAATTTCACTGTGCTTGAGTGTGCGTATGACAAATAAAGGCTTCTTCTTCTTCTTCTAAAGAACACTGCTTTCTCTCATAATGCAGTCAGTCATTACATGGAGGGAATAATTGATTATCAAGCCATCAATGTCAACCAAATCAGCACCTTGTAAAGTCACATGTAAAAAGCTATCCCTTAAGCAATGTTTTAAGGGATAGTTTGGGAAACATGTAAAAAAGGAGACAACTTTATTAAAATATACTTTTCAAGTTTTCGTAAAATGCTAAGAGACACGGTTATTGGGAAACTCACCCCAGATTCTTTTCCTGTATCAGAGATGGCATTTGAATTAGCAGCCTTTAAGCTGGCACTGTTAGATTCTTTTTAATCAAATTTGGTATCAGAGATTAAAATGACTTCAAGTTGTCAGTTAATTGTTTTCCCACAGTTTAATACTTGTTTGATGTTCCCATTTTGGTGGAAATTGCAAGAGCCCCAGCAGTAATAGGAAGGAAATTGTTTCTAATATCAAATGATTTAGATGTTGACACTGTTAATTGACCATTAGGAACACTATTTCATGGGGGATTATTTATCCAGCATCTGTGCAACATTATAGAAGGTTAAGCATGTTCAATACACTGTCGGAAATAGGAGTACAGTAGGAGTCCATTTCTGTCCCCCAAGGTACAATCTACATTAATGTACCCCCTTGGGCTTGTTATTGGTCCTTCTGGTAACCGTGTGTACCTTTTTAGGGACAAAAAGGTACATATGGCCCATTCTATAATTGCGGATACATTTCAAGTGCTGACTCTGTTAGTCTTTGTCAACTCTGTTCTCGTTAAACTGGGCAACCCATTAACAGAATTGGTGGTAACAGAGTTGACCTTTTCCTCCATTTTGTGTCTTAATTCCACATGCTAACCTCAAACTAGCTACCACATGGCATGTATAAAAACAGAATTTTATGCATTTTAATCATATTGGGTTTTTGTTTAATGAGTGAGAGACTCACTCCAATGTCCCAATAACAGATTTGATGAATAATTAATCTACTATTGGTGTATCCTCAACATTTTGTTCAAATTAATGACAGAAGAAACATAACGTACCTCACTGCCTTTCTAAAGTTTCCTGCCAGAGAAAGTGACACCTCTCGGTGCAGGTGCCATGCGTATTATTAAAATTGTTTGTGGATTTTATGCGTTTTATAACAGAGTCAATAGAGTTGATAAAAACATTGGGACTGATAAAAACATATTTTTTATTACTGAAATTTCACATAATACAGAAAATAGACTTTCTATGCAACTGATTTTATAACTGCTATAGAATAAGCCCCCAAAGACAGATTGTTGGATTGAATCACTTCATGTTTATTCAAGTTGAATGTATGAATCAGTAGTCGAAGACAGCCAATAATGTGGGGGGAGGGAGTCATTTAGTTAATGTTTTATGGATAAATTGGATTTAAAATGTACATCAAGCATTGCTGTTGGTGAAAGTTTGTCATAATTTGCATTACTGTTCAAAACTAATTCAATAAAGATTTTTTTTGTGTGGAAAATAACAAAAGGTTTATCTCGGAGATGTGAAATGTACCCCAAATTCTAGAATGACCCATATATGTTCCCAAGAAGTATCTAAAGGGTACAAATAATTACCTTAGTAGGTACTGCTCCAGTGACAAGCTGTTGTACCCCTAAAGGTACAATAATGTACTTTATTTTCTGAGAGTATAAAGGTTAAATTTGAATACTGACATATGAATACAATACACAGCAGAGAATCACTGGACTCCATGAAGCAATGTCCCTTTGGTAAGCAGTGACAATGAGAGGTCTGTGAAGGATTCCCATTTATGAATAGATGACTGAATGCTCAATCTGCACTACAGGATATACCTTTTATTCTGCTGCTATCAAGAAAGTTATGTATTCAGCAACAAACTCTTTAATCAATAATCTTCACCATAATGAACAGGAACGTACTTCTTTTTAATCAATGGAAATGGAGGCCATTTTTTATCCTCCTGCATTGAGCACTATCTTCAGAATCATCAGCGCTACATGTTGCATAACTCTGGATGAATCTGAAGCCTGTGGCTTGTGCTTAATTCCTCTCTCAGACAGATGTCTCTGTCTCTCTTTGGATATCAAATCAGTGATCAAAACTTAATACAGACAGGTTGTGTTGGTGAAGGCTTCATTTCCTTCCACCTTTCATTCACTCCCAGTCTTTCAGCCTAAACAGTTCCAAGGACCGCATCCAAGCCTGCCACATTTACTGCATCAGACTTGAGAAATTAGGCACTGAGGCATTTCTGTTGAGGGAAGTCACACACATAAAAGCAGAATGCTCCTTTGATTTGGCAAGGAAATGACAAAATCAACAAGAAGATAGAGTCCTCTATATCCCCTGCCCTACATACACTACCGTTCAAAAGTTTGGGGTCACCCAGACAATTTTTTGTTTTCCAGGAAAAGTCACACTTTTATTTACCATCATAAGTTGTAAAATGAATAGAAAATATAGTCAAGACATTTTTCTGGCCATTTTGAGCATTTAATTGACCCCACAAATGTGATGCTCCAGAAACTCAATCTGCTCAAAGGAAGGTCAGTTTTATAGCTTCTCTAAAGAGCTAAACTGTTTTCAGCTGTGCTAACATGATTGTACAAGGGTTTTCTAATCATCCATTAGCCTTCTGAGGCAATGAGCAAACACATTGTACCATTAGAACACTGGAGTGATAGTTGCTGGAAATGGGCCTCTATACACCTATGTAGATATTGCACCAAAAACCAGACATTTGCAGCTAGAATAGTCATTTACCACATTAGCAATGTATAGAGTGGATTTCTGATTAGTTTAAAGTGATCTTCATTGAAAAGAACAGTGCTTTTCTTTCAAAAATAAGGAAATTTCAAAGTGACCCCAAACTTTTGAACGGTAGTGTAAAAATTTGAAATACTTTTTTTCAAAGATCCAAAATAGAAAAAGGCACCAGTTCACATGTTGCTTGATATGTATACAAAGTTTCATGAAGATATCTTCAGTAGTTTTGTTCAGTTGTTCAGTGTTATTATCCCCCGCCCAAACTTCATTTGGGCGGGGGATAATAACACTGAACAACTGAACAAAACAGAGGAAACAACCACTTGCATGCACCAGTAAAAATATTTAGGTTGGATGAAGTAAAGAACTTATTTACTTAATATATACAATTTTAAAATAACTACTATCTAAAATATTGAATAAGGAATAAAAATTATTCCCTGGCATGGAAAGTTGGTGTCAAAGAGATTACTACTACTACTTCTACTACTAGTGAACGGAGTCAACTAATAACTGCCTCATCTTCTGTGAAAAGCATTCAAACACACTGCTCATGCATGGCCGTGCTCATACTGAGTGAAAGAAAATAACTTTCTCAAAATATGGCCACTAGTCTGTATTCTTGTTAGAACCCAGCAAGTGATCTAGTCGAACAAACGAGAGCTGACAAGGGCTTACTTGTGCCAATGGAGAGGAAATGATGCAAAAATGATGCTGCTTGATGTGTGCAGACTTTAAGAGTCAAACACTAGTATGCAGTCCATAGTCCAGACATGAAGTAAAACTAATTTAGTGTGTCATTTAACTCATTATGACCTAAGGCACCTTCAAAGCATTAAAAAAAATTAAAAATACAGTCGATGACTTAGAGCATTGTTTAAAACAGCCTCCTAAAACCAGAAGGTTTAATAAAAAACTGACAGAATTGTCAATGTTAACAAACCTTTATATCTCAGGCTCAGTGGCAGATAGAAACATTAAATAAAAATCATTTGAGAGGTTAAACCTTTGGCTTTAATTAGAAATTATTGTCTTTGCGAAAGTTTATTAAAGGTCCCATGGCATGAAATTTTCACTTTCTGAGGTTTTTTAACGTTAAAATGAGTTCCTCTGACCTTCTTAAGTCACCCCAGTGGCTAGAAATTTCATAATGTGTAAACCAAACTATGCCCAACATTTGAGAATGGCGTGTCAAAACGGCGCGTTGATAAGCTCTTCCCTTTACTACGTCAGCAAGGGAGATGATCCCCACACACACACACACACCCCCGGATTCCCACCCACCGTATGGATTGCCCCGCCCAGTTGTAGTGAGGAGACCATAGAGGACACAACAACATGGCATCACCTAAGCGAGCGAAACATGGAAATTGCGCTGTACATGGATGTGACAACACAGAAAAGAGTCTGTTTTTACTGCCGACGGGAGAGCCCCTGAAGACGCAGTGGCTTAATTTTATTTACTTCAGTAATACGCCGTCGAGTCTACCTAAGACGGTGTATGTTTGTCGGAAGCATTTTCCTGAGGAATGTTTCCACAACTTGGGACAGTACAGGGCAGGTTTTGCACATCAACTGTCACTGAAGCCTGGGTCCGTACTAAGCATCCCTGCCGCATCAGCCACAAACACCGAACAAGTAAGTGTATAACTGTTAAGTCGTTTTGCCGTGTTTTAAAATCGGTGCGTTTGCAATGGCTACATTAGCTGTGCAGCTAACCGCTTCCTGCAGTTAGCCAGGTACTCTGCGCTACCTCTGTTATAATAGCCAGTCAAAACAGTTTTTACAAAGACACCCACATTCTTTTTTTTAAGTCACTCGTTCATTTTATTTGTTTGTTTGTTCAGTAAAAACCCAAACATTTGTTGAATTTATTTTATTTCCTCGCGTCGCACCTTAATGACATCAGCGCGCGGTATTTTTCCCTGATTCTGGGCCGGGGTGTCGTGAGTGGCAGAGCAGCTCCATCGCTGCGATCCATTGAAAGTCAGCCCTAGATCCAAGCTTTTGTCGGGAGCCGAGGTCGCGCGGGCGGCCCTCCAGCGGCACCGGCCGCCCGTGGAGGCAGCAGTTCTCCCAGGGGCAAGTTGGGGGGAGGAAACGGCAAAGTCCCCACTCCTCCATGGTAAAACTGCTCAGTTTTACCATGGGCCTCAGGCTGAAAAAAACCGACAAAGTCCCAGTTTTACCATGGGCTCGAGTTGTACCATTTTTTTAGACGGGGCGGACGGACCAGGGCATTCGCCCACCTGGCCGTGCCCGACGAGGAGCGCTCTCGGCTGGCTTGGGAGGCAGACGGCAGCCCCTCCTGGAAGTGCAGTTTTACCATGGGCCTTAGGCGGAAAAAAATGACAAAGTTCCACTGCTCAGTTTTACCATGGGCCTCAGGCGGGAAAAAATGACAAAGTCCCAGTTTTACCATGGGCTCGAGTTGTACCATTTTTTTAGACAGGGCGGACGGACCAGGGCATTCGCCCGCCTGGCCGTGCCCGACGAGGAGCGCTCTCGGCCGGCTTGGGAGGCAGACGGCAGCCCCTCCCCCTCCCCCCATGGCACGCCCCCACCCTCTACCCTTCCCCGCCTCCATGCTTCTCATTAGCAAAACGACGCACTCTACGTTCCGAGGGTTCATTTCGAGAAAGGCTGCGGATATAACATCCGGAAGCCTCCACGATCCCGTTTAAAGCATCAACAAACCACCATGCCATGGGTCCTTTAACAATTAGAAAAATTAATAAATTAAAAATATTTGAAAAAAGTAACACATTTGCACACATTATTACTATTATGCTATTATTATTATTATTATTGTTGTTTTTGGTATCCATCATCAATTATCGATACCACTTATCCATCAGGGTCACAGGGGAAGCTGGAGTCAATCCCAGCTGACATCAGGCAAGAGGCAGGGTACAACCTGTGCAGATCTTCAATCTATCACAGGGCTAACACAGAGATGAACAACCATTCACTTTCACATTCACATCGATGGGCAATTTAGAATAGCCAGTTGATCTAATCCACATGTCTTTAGACTGTGGGAGGAAACTGGAGCACCTGAAGAAAACCCACACAGACATGAGGAGAACATGCAAACTCCACACAGAACGGCCCCAGTTGGCTGTGAGGTACAAACCTAGAACCTGCTTGCTGTGAGGTAACAGTACTAACCACTGCACTACCATGCCACCCAATTATCCAGCATCTCAATCATTTATTGTTATTATTATTTTTCTTTCTTTTTTTTTTTTACTTGCCAAAATCCTCCTCCCACTCAAACATGCCACTCATCTTGGGTAGCAGGTCAGCAGTCACATCATAATCTGGGTCTGAATTGTCAGACTGTTCATTTCATCCTCAAAGTAACTGCTGTACTCAGCAACAAGTCACTCTTTTGCTCAGGTTATCAGTTGTTGTCACTGCATAAAGCAAAACTTGTTTTGTGGTCCACACAGAGGCTAAGATGCTAAGATGGGCTACAAGTACTGGAAAAAAATTTAAACGTGCATCTCATAACGCATTTCACTTTCCTCACATGTATTTCAACAAATCACGATGCATTTCATCTGTCATAGGTCTTGAGCACGATGACATCATCTAAATCACTCACATCGCATACGGCTCTAAAGGGAAAAGCACTCAAACATCACATTGGTCTGAAAGGGCTATATTGCATGTTGCATCCAGTCTTAATGGGTTAAATATGCATCAAAAACGCACACAGAGTGTCCAGGAATATTGAGGCGAAAAACTTCGCAATCTTAAAAAGGATTTCTGTTGGGATCTTTTCAACAAACTCAATAAAGAAACCAAAAATGTTCCAGCATCTCCAATACCAACAATGCACAGTAAAAGACTCTGTACATATAAATCAGGAGAGCATCAGGAGTTATATAACCTCAAAATGATGCCACACTGAGTAGGACTCTGAAGACATCTTAAAAACCAAAAATGCAGATTACCAACTACAGTGGTGCTTGAAAGTTTGTGAACCCTTTAGAATTTTCTATATTTCTGCATAAATATGATCTAAAACATCATCAGATTTTCACACAAGTCCTAAAAGTAAATAAAGAGAACCCAGTTAAACAAAGGAGACAAAAATATTATACTTGGTCATTTATTTATTGAGGAAAATAATCCAATATTACATATCTGTGAGTGGCAAAAGTATGTGAACCTCTAGGATTAGCAGTTAATTTGAAGGTGAAATTAGAGTTAGGTGTTTCCAATCAATGGGATGACAATCAGGTGTGACTGGGCACCCTGTTTTATTTAAAGAACAGGGATCTATCAAAGTCTGATCTTCACAACACATGTTTGTGGAAGTGTATCATGGCACGAACAAAGGAGATTTCTGAGGACCTCAGAAAAGGCATTGCTGTTGCTCATCAGGCTGGAAAAGGTTACAGAACCATCTCTAAAGAGTTTGGACTCCACCAATCCACAGTCAGACAGATTGTGTACAAATGGAGGAAATTCAACACCATTGTTACCCTCCCCAGGAGTGGTCGACCAACAAAGATCACTCCAAGAGCAAGGCGTGTAATAGTCGGCAAGGTCACTAAGGACCCCAGAGTAACTTCTAAGCAACTGAAGGCCTCTCTCACATTGGCTAATGTTAATGTTCATGAGTCTACCATCAGGAGAACACTGAACAACAACGGTGTGCATGGCAGGGTTGCAAGGAGAAAGCCACTGCTCTCCAAAAAGAACACTGATGCTCGTCTGAAGTTTGCTAAAGATCACGTGGACAAGCCAGAAGGCTATTGGAAAAATGTTTTGTGGACGGATGAGACCAAAATAGAACTTTTTGGTTTAAATGAGAAGCGTTATGTTTGGAGAAGGAAAAGACTGCGTTCCAGCATAAGAACCTTATCTCAACTGGGAAACATGGTGGTGGTAGTATCATGGTTTGGACCTGTTTTGCTGCATCTGGGCCAGGACGGCTTGCCATCATTGATGGAACAATGAATTCTGAATTATACCAGCCAATTCTAAAGGAAAATGTCAGGACATCTGTCCATGAACTGAATCTCAAGAGAAGGTGGGTCATGCAGCAAAACAACGACCCTAAGCACACAAGTCATTCTACCAAAGAATGGTTAAAGAAGAATAAAGTTAATGTTTTGGAATGGCCAAGTTAAAGTCCTGACCTTAATCCAATTGAAATGTTGTGGAAGGACCTGAAGCGAGCAGTTCATGTGAGGAAACCCACCAACATCCCAGAGTTGAAGCTGTTCTGTACAGAGGAATGGGCTAAAATTCCTCCAAGCCAGTGTGCAGGACTGATCAACAGTTACCGGAAATGTTTACTTGCAGTCATTGCTGCACAAGGGGGTCACACCTGATACTGAAAGCAAAGGTTCACATACTTTTGCCACTGACAGATATGGAATATTGGATCATTTTCCTCAATAAATAAATGACCAAGTATAATATTTTTGTCTCATTTATTTAACTGGGTTCTCTTTATCTACTTTTAGGACTTGTGTGAAAATCTGATGTTTTAGGTCATATTTATGCAGAAATATAGAAAATTCTAAAGGGTTCACAAACTTTCAAGCACCACTGTACATACTTTGTTCAACACTGATGTGACATATTCCCAGTCTTCAGGATGCTATCCACTGTTCATTTTGGGGTTTGGACCCATCAATCATATCTCATCTTGATAAAAAGCTTATTAAATAAATCTGCTGTATTAAAGCAGGAAAAGGGTTCATCAAGGCAAGGATTGAAAAATACTACTCTACATTCCATTCACTCACAACCAAATTGCTAATATAATAGGTTTTTAAAGAATTGC
Organism: Neoarius graeffei; assembly: GCF_027579695.1. Lineage (NCBI taxonomy): Eukaryota > Metazoa > Chordata > Actinopteri > Siluriformes > Ariidae > Neoarius > Neoarius graeffei. The sequence goes on from NC_083583.1 coordinate 24,982,105, forward strand.
TTAAAAAGTCAGTCCAAGTCTATGTGTAAAGAAAAATACAGGAGGAAAATGGAGCTATAAAGCAGAAACATTATTAGAGGCAATGGGAAATAAAGTCATGACAGCCACTGGCACCACATCTGTACAGAAGGATTTCCTTTGTACTTTTTCATTTTTATGGTATAACTGTATATTATCTCCAGTCTTGCGGTAAGTCCTCGACTTCTTTCATTACAACAAACAGGCTGTACCTCCAGAGGAAATTGAGGAGAAAATCTCCTTCACAGCAACAACAGTAGAGTTCAATTAGAACTCTATACTATATGCAAGTAAGGTCAGAACCTTGGCAGAGATTAGCACGTACAGCCAAACCACAGTTCATCAGTGTCAAGCAGCTGAGTGGGATTAGGATGGAGGAAATGCTGAGTAGACAGAAATAACCCTCTGTCATTTAGGTGTCAGGGAGCAGCCCATTTCAAATACATCATCTGCTCAGGGAGATATTAAGAAGCAAGGGTGCTGAGCCAGCTGAGAGATTATTATCATATTTCTGCATTAAGAGCTGCATTCTTACTTTGCTAAATATGTAATTTCTGCAGGGCTTTTGACACAGGGATGCTCTGTAGGTATTGGCCAAAAAGGACTGGGCAGGTAAAGGCCTATTTCAACTATTTTTGCACTACTTATATCTAAATAAAGAAAATGTCCTAGACCCAGAAAACCCAATTTCCAATGTACATTAGAAAAGATGTATAAAATATCAATAAATTCCTGAACAAGGTGTATGTTATTATTCTATCCAAATTCCCTAGATAAGAGCAATCACATGCTCTGATCGGCTACTCTACTACTAGGATATCAGCTCATATACTGTGAGTAGAGAAAAACAAAATGGCGGAGTGTGTTGCTGAACCAACCGAGGACAAAATAAAGTCTACTTGAAAACAAAACCCCAAAAAATACAAAAAAAGCAACAAAATATGGAATGAAAGTATTTGATGGTAAGAACATATATTTTTTTAGTTATTTTTCAAGAATTATTATTATAGCATTTTTCACAAATTGCTACTGTCATTTCGCCGTTTTTTTACATTCTTCATCTTTAAGCATTAAAATTTGTTGAATTTTTTTTGACTGGTTCAAAAACTCAAAGAAGTTTGAAAATTACAGAACTGAAATGTCCAAGGAACAATTAAATAAAGGGACGTTAATGCAAATCTTGTCAAATTTTGAATATTTTACTACGCATGTATGCAATTTGTCACGTGTCTGCTAAGCAGAAATGATTCTGTCGGACGTTTTGTATAAAGTTGTTATCGAACTTGCAAAAAATAAAAATAAAAATGTTGTCAAAATCCAGTGAATGTGGATAGAATAAAACAGTTATTCCACTCAATCTCATCATGCATTGCTTATAGCTAACTTGGCGCTATGTGCTTCGTCGGCTATCAGCTCATGTACGACTCGATTTCGTGGAATAATTGTTAATTATCTGAACTATATGACATACCAGGATAAACAAAAAGTCCACATTGTTTGAGTCTCCGGATTTAAACCAGTTTTAGACACAATTTCACCAGTCATTTCATATTATTACTCTACACAAGATCCCAATCCAATCCTGCCCAGATTCTTTAATAGACTATGCCATATAATGTGTTCTCCATGTCAGGTTATATGAGAAATATCCTCAAATAGTAGATCTGTGATTTAAAAAAATACTACATCCTGCTTAGGTCATCAATCAGCCAATCCAAGTTCGTGCAGAAAATTAGGTCTGATAAAATATTCAGCATAGTCTGTTTTGTTTTGTTTTTGTTTTGCCATTGCAGCTACTGTATTTCTTGCTATTCCATACATTGCTATTCCTCCTTTTAGATGAGCACTGTAGCAGTGGTCACACTTCGAGATTTGAATCAAAATGTCTGACATTGCCAGAATTTTGTTGTTGGCTATCTTTGGTTGCAATGTCATTAACTTGGCTGCCTGTGAGCACTGATTTAAATTCATGACCAAAGAAATCTTTTACAATGTATGAGATTTCTGCCTGAAAAATCATAGAGTGTAAACCAGACTTAAGCATCGTGTGTGGGGGGCTTTGTAATTGATTTGAGACTCAGGCTAGGGAACACCATAGCATGTCATACATATGTATGTATATATAATACAGGAAACAGTACATTCAAAACTAAGCATCTATTCTACTTCCATCCAGTTATCATTTCAAAGCATTTTTAGTTGTAGGGATGAGTCACAAGCCCAAGGCTGGTGCTTAATACTCCCTCAAGCAGCTCTCTCTCTCTCTGGATCTCAAATCTGTTATCAAAACTTAATACATTCAGGTAGAACTGGCAAAGCGTCTCCCATTTATTCTCTCCCAGTCTTTCAATCTGGACAACTCCAAGGACAGCGGTCACCTCTGCCACATTTACTGCATCTAATGAGAAAGAAACAGGCATTGAGGCATTTCTGCTAGGTTAGCTCTACACCACTGATCTGCATTTCAAAAGTTTGCATCTATCTTTATTCCTAATCTCTCTGTTCTAACTCTGCCAGATACCTTGGCCAATATTTGCCTATCCTTCTTAGAATATCTGTTATAACTGCCAAGTCTCAAACACTGCCTTGTTTAACTTACGTCAGGAGATTGGAAAGGTCATGGCAGCTCTTCAGACTATTTTCCACTGATTTTTGGATTGTTGTCTAGTTGCACTGTAGAGAAACAAAACTGAAATACCTCTCTGAAAGCTTGCATGGTAAATAACTGTACATTCCGAGGAAAAAAGAGTACTAAATGGTCCTATTCCTCATCTCTGAGATGGTACTCTAATCTTTTGTACCGTTAATATAAATCTTTCACCTGGAAATCATCAGAAAGACTTACAGTAGGTAACTGAACTGTGATTACTTTTAAGAGTAGCGCTACACTAAATGAACCATTGTGAGAAAAAAAATACATATGAATGGTACAAAATATCATCTCATCTCATCATCTCTAGCCGCTTTATCCTGTTCTGCAGGGTCGGAGGCAAGCTGGAGCCTATCCCAGCTGACTACGGGCAAAAGGCGGGGTACACTCTGGACAAGTCGCCAGGTCATCACAGGGCTGACACATAGAGACAGACAACCATTCACACTCAATTTAGAGTCACCAGTTAACCTAACCTGCATGTCTTTGGACTGTGGGGGAAACCGGGGCACCCGGAGGAAACCCACACGGAGAACATGCAAACTCCGTACAGAAAGGCCCTTGCCGGCCACGGGGCTCGAACCCAGACCTTCTTGCTGTGAGGCAACAACGCTAACCACTACACCACCGTGCCGACCCGGTACAAAATCTGTATCTATAATTATTTCTCCAAATAGGTCTCATTTCTTGAATATTGTTTGAATTCAGTGTTATTTGGATGCAGGTTACTGTATTCATTTTAAGCCATAAACAGGCTGATCTTTTTTTTTCATTAATCTAAATGCATCACATGGATTTTGACAATGAGACGTTCTTTTCTCCAGAAAATAAAAGTCGTTGGCATTAATTGCAAGGCACAAAGGGTGAGTGTTATGCCCAGGTCAGACAACAGGCTGAAACTAGTTTTCAACTACAGTGGTGCTTGAAAGTTTGTGAACCCTGTAGAATTTATATTTCTGCATAAATATGACCTAAAACATCATCAGATTTTCACACAAGTCCTAAAAGTAGATAAAGAGAACCCAGTTAAACAAAGGAGACAAAAATATTATACTTGGTCATTTATTTATTGAGGAAAATGATCCAATATTACATATCTGTGAGTGGCAAAAGTATGTGAACCTCTAGGATTAGCCGTTAATTTGAAGGTGAAATTAGAGTCAGGTGTTTTCAATCAATGGGATGGCAATCAGGTGTGAGTGGGCACCCTGTTTTATTTAAAGAACAGGGATCTATCAAAGTCTGATCTTCACAACACATGTTTGTGGAAGTGTATCATGGCACGAACAAAGGAGATTTCTGAGGACCTCAGAAAAGGCATTGCTGTTGCTCATCAGGCTGGAAAAGGTTACAGAACCATCTCTAAAGAGTTTGGACTCCACCAATCCACAGTCAGACAGATTGTGTACAAATGGAGGAAATTCAACACCATTGTTACCCTCCCCAGGAGTGGTCGACCAACAAAGATCACTCCAAGAGCAAGGCGTGTAATAGTCAGCAAGGTCACAAAGGACCCCAGGGTAACTTCTAAGCAACTGAAGGCCTCTCTCACATTGGCTAATGTTAATGTTCATGAGTCCACCATCAAGAGAACACTGAACAATGGTGTGCATGGCAGGGTTGCAAGGAGAAGACCACTGCTCTCCAAAACGAACATTGCTGCTTGTCTACAGTTTGCTAAAGATCACGTGGACAAGCCAGAAGGCTATTGGAAAAATGTTTTGTGGGTGGATGAGACCAAATAGAACTTTTTGGTTTAAATGAGGAGTTTGTCAGAAATGGCAAGCTGAGGTGAAGTAAGGACCCAAGAGCAAACTCAAAACAGGCAGTGTACAGAAAATAACTTCTTTAATGAAGTTGAAGGCAGAGGTACAATAGGGATCAGGCAAAAAATCAGTGGTCAAAGAACGGGCCAAGAGGTCAAAACACAGAAGAGCAGGCAGGCACGGTCAGGGACAAAAACAGGACAGAAAAATCTTCACAAAAACTGAAGAAAACAGGAACAAGGGAAACCCAGGTAGAGGAAGCAAAAAACACAATCCAGAAGAACAGGCAGATAAAACAGGGGCAAAAACTGGACAGAAAACTAGACAAAAAAAACACGGAACAATACAGGCAGGGGGAATCAAGAAGTCACAATACCAAAGGGCGAAGTGAGGAAAGTCTGCAAGAGACAGTCTAGCAACTGGAGTAGCTCCAAACAGCCCTTAAGAAGGCCCTGGCTGATGGGAGAGGAGTGATAGCAGGTGTGGGAGTGCCGCTTCAGGGAAAATGGCTTACAGCAGGGCAGGACTGAATTCCTGTCCCGGATCCGGCCTGGAGCTGGCATGGAAGTCCCACAAACTCAGGCATGGATGGACTGGACCGGACTGTGACAAAATGTTATGTTTGGAGAAAGGAAAACACTGCATTCCAGCATAAGAACCTTATCCCATCTGTGAAACATGGTGGTGGTAGTATCAAGGTTTGGGCCTGTTTTGCTGCATCTGGGCCAGGACAGCTTGCCATCATTGATGGAACAATGAATTCTGAATTATACCAGTGAACTCTAATGGAAAATGTCAGGACATCTGTCCATGAACTGAATCTCAAGAGAAAGTGGGTCATGCAGCAAGACAATGACCCTAAGCACACAAGTTGTTCTACCAAAGAATGGTTAAAGAAGAATAAAGTTAATGTTTTGGAATGGCCAAGTCAAAGTCCTGACCTTAATCCAATCAAAATGTTGTGGAAGGACCTGAAGCGAGCAGTTCACATGAGGATACCCACCAACATCCCAGAGTTGAAGCTGTTCTGTACGGAGGAATGGGCTAAAATTCCTCCATGCCGGTGTGCAGGACTGATCAACAGTTACCGGAAATGTTTACTTGCAGTCATTGCTGCACAAGGGGGTCACACCAGATACTGAAAGCAAAGGTTCACATACTTTTGCCACTCACAGATATGGAATACTGGATCATTTTCCTCAATAAATAAATGACCAAGTATAATATTTTTGTCTCATTTGTTTAACTGGGTTCTCTTTATCTACTTTTAGGACTTGTGTGAAAATCTGATGATGTTTTCGGTCATATTTATGCAGAAATATAGAAAATTCTAAAGGGTTCACAAACTTTCAAGCACCACTGTACTTGCGTCTACCTGCAATAACAAAATCTCAAGTAAACGCAAGACTGGTCTTGCGTTGACGCATGACGACACAGATAATGGCAGAGTGCTGCAGAGGGTCTTTAGAGGCAGGTTGATGCAAGTGGATCACGATCTGTTGGCATTTCAGCTGAGATTCATTTCCAATTGGTGCAAATAAAAGGTTGACGCATGTAGAGGCAGCCGGTCATGCAACGCTTGTGCAACCAATCGCAGGTTGAAGCAGGTAGTGGCAGTTAGATGCAGGCTGACGCAGGGGAAGACAAGTCTTTAGAGATGGCTGCAATGTATCGCAAGTAGATGCAGACTGTACCTGCAAATAGTTTACAACAACCTGCGAGCAGTCTTATGGCCTTATATTTTTTAAAGGTTTTCTGTGCGCTGTGTCAACCTGCATCTAGGTGCGTCTACTTCTGACTGGTTGATTCAGCTTAAAAGCTCTGCGTCTTGTGATACGTCTGACCACAACGAAGGATGTGACACAAGAAGCCTGCGTCCACCTGCAATCAGTCGCCACCCGACCGATCGCAAGTCGCAGCATGTGTCTTTCTGCCATCTGACCTGAGCATTAAGCCATTTCAACACCAGTTATGAGCCATTATAATATCCAGCAACAGTGTGTGTGTGTGTGTGTGTGTGTGTGTGTACCATAATGACAGATGACTTGACCCATGGGTCAGAAATTTGTGTTGATTGCTATAGTAAAGACAACATGAAGGCTAAAGAGGGTTACCTTAGCTTGACACACATCACCAACTGGATTTGGCCTTAGTGTGTCATCCACATGGTCATAATTTAATCCTGTTCTCCCCTTGCTCCACCCCCACCCCCTCTCTTGCACACTTTGTGTCCCTGCCAAGTTCCTGAGGCTGGTTTATTCCTTCCTGTTCCAACCCCTCTGACCACCTGCACTCTTTATTGGAGAAAACAATGTTTACACGGAAAGAGAGTGAAAACCTATTAATTGAGCATCAATTATAAAAGATTCAGTTAACAAATATGGCACTGGGAGCACCACTGCATGCATCACATGCATGTCTAATTAGCCAAACTGTTTAGAGAACTCCTCCTTATAATGCAGTGTCTCATTATGGAATAATATTCATTACTTAATAGTCACCGATTAGGCTACATCAACGAATATGATGCTCTCGATATAACATGCTTTTATTACAGTGCAGCAAACCATTTCCCAGAACACTACACAAAAAAAAAAAATGAGGAAGATTTAAGATCTTAAATAGTTTCTTTCTGAAAATTAAAGGTCATTTAGGAAACCTGGCTTTAATTCCCTCTCTAATGGATGAAGCAATCGTTAGGAACTGCGGCTTAAGAAGTGTGAGCAGTGCAAAATAGCATTTCTACTTCGAACAATATTTGCGACCTCTCACAACCTGTATCAGTGGTGCACGACAGGAGAACCACCATGAGCATGTGGGAAGTAGTACACTAATGAGACATCACATGGCGTAGGAGCCTGAGGGTGGAAATTACATTGTAAGGGCGCATGAGAATGTTACAAATATAAGCCCAGTTTCCAGATCCAGCGCCCTTGTCAGAGCTACAACCTTTTTTCCACAACTGAGTCATCTGTGGTACTAAGAATAAAGGCCTGTTAATGCACTTTAATCGCTATAATATAATAACGTGGATTACTTTTGTTAGAAGATAATGTGAATTAGTGATCTCAATCCTAGCTTATAAATTTAAATCATGGCAGAATTATTAGGTTCGAGGACTTCCTGTAAACATTATTAACAGGAACCCCGGATTTAAAAAAAAAAATCACTTTGACAATTTAAACGTGTTTGGGGGAAATGGTATCATAAAATACTGTAAATACAGTAATACAACCAATTCCACAACACCAAAATTAAGACATGGAAGGAAATTTAGAATTAATCCATGTCAGTATGGAGAAAGAGGAAAAAAAGACCAACAGCAAGGTGAACGGTGCGGTAGATAATTAGTGCTGAATTGCCTTGTCAGAATATGACCCAAGAGGTCAAGCACATGATGTGTTGAAAAACACCCAACAGTGTGTTAAATCTGGGCAGACAAGGGCCAAGAGACAAATCATGAGCGTTCCCATAAGCTCCCCGCCACTGTGAGCAGCAAGAAATGAAAACCTTGCCCCTGTCTGGATTTGATTACAAGATGAAATCTAACACTAATTGTTTTGCTTTTCGAGATGTTCTCTGTGGTAGCCAAACCAAACTGATAATGGGTTAAAACAACCCTCGTCAGCACTTTTTCAGCCTCATCAAATGTAATATTTGGAGTATTTGGCATTTCAATTTATCAAGTACCTTAGGAGGAGTGAGCCTTTATCAGATTATCTTGTGAAATCTATTTGCTGCTTGTGTGTTTTCCCCATCTAACATGGCACGGCTGGAATAATGCACTTTAAAGTGTGAGTCAGTGGTTTAAGTTGACACTTAAACAGATTATAAATGTATTTTCTTGTTCTTTAGCAATTAGTGGTCATTTATGATAGTCAGGATGGTCAGTCAGTCTCTGATGATGCATCTATCCCAAGATCCAAACCTTGTCTACATCACCTTTATATGCTGCCCAACACTTTTAACAAGTTAATATCATGCAGTACATCTCTTGAAGTTATAATGACATTAGGATGGTACATTTCTGGTAATGGACCTTTATGAGTTTAAAAACAACTTAACAACCTGGTGTGTTTGTCATAAAGCTTGGAAAGTGCGAAGTATACAAAGACAGTAACACTGAGCTCAGAACAAGGGTCTAAAAGAAGTAATTCAAGTAATATTCCCTGTATTTGCCGAACATTAGAACTACCCAATTTCATAGCTTCAGTGTGGTTTATATTTAATCAGATAAAATACACCAATTCTCTCTGTTTTGTCTCGAACATAGTGACTGAATGAAAATTGCACACTCACAGCATGCACATCCTTACTGGCACTGGAGAATCAATCTAGTGTAGGACAAAAATTGGAATTCAGATGATTGCTCTCTGAATTATTTGAGGTTATGTCTGCTCCAGATAACAAAGGCCTGATATTCACTGATCAGGATCCTGTGTTGAGTACATTACTGATGAAATATAATTCTGTACTGATTCCAGATTACATGGTTAAAGATATAACCACGATTATTCTATCCACATTCAGTAGATAGGAGCAATCGCACGCTCTGATAGGCTACTCTACTACAAGGATATCAGCTCATATACCGTGAGTAGAGAAAAACAAAATGGCGGAGCATGTTGTTGAACCTACCAAGGATGAAATAAAAACTCTACTCGAAAACAAAACCACAAAAAGTGTGATCAAGTATTTAAAAGAATCAGAAATAGCTAAAAGAATATTGTTTTTTGTTTTTCCCACCAATATCTCCGGTTCCACACTCCAGCCCAGTCAGTGGCTGACTGCACCTTGACAGTAGTACTGACACTCCAATTATGCTAACAGACTATCAGCAGCACTGGACTATTACATTTACCAAATTAATGCAATAAAACCAGTAAAAGTAAAATTGTAGGTATAGATAAAACAAACACTGTGAATTTAATGTTACAGCTGGCAGCCACATAGAAAGCCCTGAAGATTATTGAAAGTAATGACAGACATGCCAGGATATGAAATCTATGAGCACAAGGCTCATTTTCAAAAAAAAAAACTGAAAGGACCTTGAGATTTATTAGTCTGTAACTTTTTTTATAGTGGTCATTTCAGTCTTTGGATTCATCTTTTTCACATTGATTAATTGAACAGAGTGGTGCAAAATGTAAGAATAAAGAAGAGTTTGACATATTCTGATTGGAGAAGAAGCATGTTGTCTCCAAATGTCTCCAGCTGTGTTAGAAAGAAGGTTAGTGCTGTTATTCTTTTCAGGGGATGTGTCAATCAATATTAATGGTAGGGGTGCCAATAATTTTTGAAACTGTTGTTTTAAATAGTGTGTAGAAATTTTTCAATATTTAGATGCCTTATGTTTACGATAACCATATTGGATTAATTTTTCTTCATGATTCATGAAGGGTGCCAGTAATTCTAGACTTGCTTTATAAGGGCAAATGGGACCTGCTTAGGTCAGGTTTATCAAACCTGAGTCTACATAAAAAGGAATTATACAGATTTCTCCAAATGTATACACCTTTTTTTCTTCTGCCACAGCCTCTTGGGTATCTAGATTTTCATCCCCGAATTGATTCTTTTATTTTCAGAGATTTCTGCAATTTGGAAAAGTTCACAAAGTAAAGATAACAAGTAAGAAATAAAACACAAGTTGTGCTGTTATACGAAATTAGTATAAATACACAGGTGATTATAGAAAATTGTGTGCTGATTATCGAGAAATAGTTTGAATTTCTCGACCAATCACCTCGAGCGACTCAGCAAAATGGCAGCCAATCGCTTCATCGCCATAAGTGAGAAAGAATTAGAAATTATGAAAGAAAATGGTGTGCCTAAAAGCACTAAAAATAATATGAAGTTTGGTCTAAAACTATTCAAAGGTCAGGTGGAATTGGGATTTATTTTATCTGTTTCAAAACAAAGTATTTTATATGACTCTGCACTGATAAGTGACACAAGTCTGTGCCGTGCTTTTATTACATTTGCATGCCACTTTTGAAGTTTGAAATCAATTATTTTTTAACATCTCATCTCATCATCTCTAGCCGCTTTATCCTGTTCTACAGGGTCGCAGGCAAGCTGGAGCCTATCCCAGCTGACTACGGGCGAAAGACAGGGTACACCCTGGACAAGTCACCAGGTCATCACAGGGCTGACATATTTTTACCAGTATTTTTATTTATTTTTTCAAAATAATCACCTGTGTATTTATTCTAAAACAATTATCCACCTCAGGCTCAGTGAATATTGGTTATTATTATACATACGGGCCACTTTTTCCATGGAATAAAAACATGTATTCTATCCTTCTAGTGTGTTTCTTGATGGCATGCAATATTGTTATCATATCACTTATCCTCCATGTATTATGCCGCTCTCCGCAATGGAGAATCAGCCTGCAATATTGTTAATATTGCACGTTGTCAAGACAACACGACGTCACACTTCGGCACTCATGTGAAGATCCAATGATAAAACATTTCTGCTGCATATGCGCACAATCATTTCTTTGTCGGCCAGGAGAAAGAGAAGATGGGGTTAATCCAGTGCTCAGATTAAGCACGAAATAAATAAATAAACTGAAAACTGAAACTAAAGACCCGCTGAACATCTGAAAGGCGACCAAAACTTCATTATATATTCTTCATGCATATTTACAAGAGAAAAACTTACCAATGGACATTGAAAAACTGGAAAAGAGACACATCGGAGATGTAAAACTTCTGCACTAGTGAGCGACTGACAATTTGTACACAAACATTGCTGCGAGGTTTGCTTCATTAAAAGCAGAAGATTTAGAGAAAATTTTGAAAGAGAAAGACGCGCTGAACACCCGAAAGGCTACCAAAACTTCACCGGATATTCTTCACGCATATTTACAAGAGAAAAACATATCAATGGACATCAAAAACTGGAAAATAGAGCAATAGCGGAAATATTGTCAAAGTTCTACTTGGAGGTGAGGAAAAGTGATGGAGACTTTTACAAGAGGACTTCACTTGTGGACTTCACTCAGCAAAGCACGTTTGTTTTGAACAACTGCAATGTAACAATTAACTCTGACCAAAAGTAACTTTGAACTTGAACTGTCAACCTGTATATAGCTTGTATATAAGTTGGGTTGTTGTTCAGGCTTTTTGGACTTGTACCATTTTTATTGTTAGAACTTTGACTTTGTACATTGGATTGACAGAACATTGAATTACATTCTATCAGAATCAGTATTCAATATTGATAAGTTACCCCCCGTTCTTAACTTTTTGTAAAATCTATAATTGTTCCATCGAATGTGTATGTATAATTATAATAATATTGGCTGGCTTTTTTCATGGTATATCAGATATATTCCATTCAGCTAGCATGATAATAAACTCGTCTTCAACTCGCTCAGTATCATGCTAGCTGAATGGAATATATCTGATATACCACGAAAAAAGCCAGCCGATATTATTTAATTATACACCGATATTCATTTCATCTTTGGCAAATAATTGTTTAATAATTAACTACAGGGTGATGTGATGAGTCCTGACACAAATCAGAATTACAGTTACCAACCTTTCTAATAACAGCACTTGCCAACATGTTTTATTCCAATTATAACACATAAATATGCCAATGAATAATCTCATACTTTTTAACCATTTATATTCATGTTTAATGTTTTGGAATGTCCTGTGACAAGCTAGTTCCTCTTATCACATACATTATAGCAGCTGTAACTGGTCATTCCTTCACCAAACTCTATAGTTTCCCTTTCTTCAAGTTAATAAAAGGGAAAAAAATGCAATTTTCATGTTACCAAGAAACCAGAACGTCGCCTGTCCTGAAAACTTCCTGACTGTTACAAAGAGCTGGCATCCAGGACTCCTTACAGAAAGCTTCATCATATCAACAATTAGATATTTTTCTTTGTTAAATCACAGCAGGTTTTTAAGTCGGTTATTATTAGCCTTATATTATGGGAAGTGTCTGTGCTACAAGTCTCTGTGAATGAGCTGTTACTATAGAAACAATAACATTAATACAAACCTGTAATTTGAATCACAACCAGCACTGGAAAATTCATCTACCCCCTCTGAGCAATCAGAATGTCCAATTCAGCAGCACTGTGGTTTAATAACATTTTTGCAAGCATGATGCCAGTGGTACCTCACACCCATAACTGCAAGGTCACTGGTTCAGATTTCTGCACTATGACCAAATAAATGCCGGAGATGATGAGGTTATAAGATTCCTGTCCTTCTACTGTACTGTTATTATATGCAATGAAAGCTTGAGTTATGAGAGGAAATAAGGTTGCTCCCTAGCAAGGACAAAGTAAAAAATACACTTTCAACTGAATATTTCATTGAAGACAGATTAAATATCCACAAGATATCCATAATTTGATCATTCAAGCAGTGACACAGATGACTCATTTGGATTCATGAATAATAACGAAACACTTCTGCAGCAATGACACTCAAGAATGACAAGCTTCGGTTAGGGGAATTTAGTATTTGCATAATGTCCTTCATCATGGTACACTGGCGTCAGTGCCGGCATCTAACAGGGACACGAGGTGATGTCAAACTGACACTCAGAAAAGCCTTTAGAGTTTTACTCAACATGGATGGTGTGAGTGCCAGATGAAAGTGGCAGGCTTTGACATTTAAGTAAAATTCTTGAATAAGTAAAAACACCCTGTGGAATTATTGTGAGGTAAAAAAAAAAAAAGTCTGTCTGGAGTGCTTAGACAATAATTACAGTGCCAATACTGAAGAGGTGGAGGATCTGAGAAGGGAAAGGAACCTGTGACACTTCCATTAACTGCTTCATTAATTATTATTTCACAGGATACAGTATGTGACAGCAGGGATGTGCTTTGGAAACACACATTAGTTACAATATATTTGTTCGCATATTTTTCATACGCTACATGCAGGCAAAATTTTTCCTTTTTTCTTCATTATGTTGAGCTTTTTTTTTTTACATGAATGCAGTAATTTGTTCATGCACTACATTAATTAATTCACTTTGTCACAAAGCATTAAAGTTTACTTGAAAGGTCCATTATAAACTGGGGAGTCTTTAGCCATTCTTACATTTTGTAGTGCAAAGTTAATTATCCTGTTCTTTCCACTCAACAGCTTAGTCACTGGTATATGCTGTTATTTGCAAGGCAGTTTTATGGAGACTCTTATTTCAGAAGAACCTGGAATGACTGAATGGAGATATTCTGACTGTGTTGTGCTGAATGAATTTAAAATCAGTTTAAAGTCTATGGGATTTAAAATCGATGAGCTGTGCATAGTTTTACTGAAATAATTGTTGTATTATGGTTTATTGGGGGCGGCACGGTGGTGTAGTGGTTAGCACTGTTGCCTCACAGCAAGAACGTCTTGGGTTTGAGCCCAGCGGCCAACGAGGGCCTTTCTGTGTGGAGTTCGCATGTTCTCCCCGTATCTGCGTGGGTTTCCCCCACAATCCAAAGACATGCAGGTTAGGCTAATTGGTGGCTCTAAATTGACCGTAGGTGTGAATGGTTGTTTGTGTCTATGTGTCAGCCCTGTGATGACCTGGCAACTTGTCCAGGGTGTACCCCGCCTCTCGCCCATACTCAGCTGGGACAGGATCCAGCTTGCCTTGCACAGGATAAGCGGCTACAGATAATGGATGGATGGTTTATTGGCAGGCAGGTAGTTACTGTAAATACTATGTACAGGATTAATTCTGTAATGTTTCTTTACACTAATGGTACATTGCAGTGTATTTTTAAATAAAGTGCAAAACTGTTTTCATTGCAAGGTTACTTATTGATACTATATTAATTTAAAAATAAAAATAAAAAACCTTTTTTTGTCGTTTCATTCCCAATATACAATAGAGCCCAAAAGCCTGAGACCGCTTGTGAAAATGCTTTTTTCTTATATATATATATATATATATATATATATATATATATATATATATATATATATATATATATACACACACATTTTTAATTTAATACAACATTTTTCATTATAAATTATATTATCAACAATAAATTGAGTGAGTAGAATCTTAGAAATATTTACATGAATATCCAAATTTCCTAGTATTTGGTACATCCCCTTTAGTTTGTTTGTTTGTTTGTTTGTTTGTTTGTTTGTTTGTTTGTTTGTTTGTTTGTTTTAATGACAGTGTGCACTCGAGCTGGCACAGACTCCCAAAGTTCATGTAAAACCTGAGGATCCGTATTAGATCAAATCCAATGGAGCATCGCCAGTGGAAAGGATACGACTCAAATAAAATAGGAGTTAAGATAGTCAATATGACAAATTTGCTTAAATTTAAATGATGATCTAGAAATAACCCCTGTCCTGGTATTGGTGTATTATTCTACTGTGACCACTGTTCTGAGTTTGTCTATGTACAGTATATCATGCTGTGTGTGTCCTTGTCTTACTGTGCATTCATATGATTTAAGTCTAAGTCATAATTATTGAGGGCTTTATTTCTTCTCAAGAACTAAGAGCATTTCTGGGGTTTAACCCTCACCTGTTTTTTTCCATCTTACAACTCTGGATCATTCTACTGTAGTTTGTTGCTGTCTGCTTGTGCCCTGACCTGTGCTGAGATTTCTGACAGCGTTTAATGGATTGCCTTTAATAAAATGCATCCTGCATCCCGCTTCCACAAATTACACAATCATATCATTCAGTTCACAAAACAAATCACATATCTAATTGCACAATAAGAAAATTCTAAAATGAATGAGAGTAATAAGAAATGTGACATAATAAATGGGTCAAAGTCCTGAATATGACAGGAAAGAAACAAAAAGTAAGTAGGCTATATGAGTTATCTATTTAAAATATCAGGGTAGGGTGACCTACCACTCATCTCATCTCATTATCTCTAGCCGCTTTATTCTGTTCTACAGGGTCGCAGGCAAGCTGGAGCCTATCCCAGCTGACTACAGGCAAAAGGCGGGGTACACCCTGGACAAGTCTCCAGGTCATCACAGGGCCGACACATAGACACAGACAACCATTCACACTCACGGTCAATTTAGAGTCACCAGTTAACCTAACCTGCATGTCTTTGGACTGTGGGGGAAACCGGAGCAAACCCACATGGACAACATGCAAACTCCGCAAAGAAAGGCCCTCACCGGCCACGGGGATCAAACCCGGAACCTTTTGCTGTGAGGCAACAGCACTAACCACTACACCACCGTAGCTTGGCACACATTACCTATTAATTTTTTAAGCTTTTATTTGTCGCATGTACATTAGAGTTCAATGAAATTCTTTCTCTGCATTTAACCCATCTGGGGATGTGAGCACATACACATACCCAGAGCAATGAATAGCTGTGCTGCAGCACCCAGGGAGCAGTTGGGGGTTCAGTGCCTTGCTCAGGAGCACTTCAGCCATTCATGCTGATCCAAGGATTCAAACCAGTGACCTTTTAGTCCCAAAGCTGCTTCTCTAACCTTTAAGCCATGGCTTCCCATGTCTACCTTTACCTCCAGTTTTAATCATTTCGATTTACCCTGCTGTGCTGAAATACCTGAAACTGTGCAAAACTTGGGGGGGGCAAAATGAAAGATATGGTTCCTTTGCTGTATGTGGTAAATGCTTTTGGTGTCTAGTTTTACAGTAAAGTTAATGCACTGCATGTTTTACTGTGGTATTACAGTACATTACAATCACCACAGTATTACTGTAGCTATAAATATTTTCTCAGAATACCAAACAGGCTGTACTGAACTGTAAAAGACAGTATTAAAGTATTAAACTGGTTTGAACACAGCAGTTTATTGTCGAAATTACAGACATTCTTTATAGTCTATTATTACCTTCTTTGCAGAAGAGATTTACAGTACTGTGCAAAAGTCTTAGGCACATGCAATGAAATGCTGTAGAGCAAAGATGCCTTCAAAAATAATCAAATTAAATATTTCTGCATTTTAAAAATACCATAAAGATCAGTAACCGGTAATATATAAAAAGTCAATATTTGGTGTGAGACGACCCTTTGCTTAAAAAAAATAGTCGTCTCAGGTACAATGAGTGCAGTTGTATAAGGAAATGAGCTGTAGGTTTTACTGAGCATCTTACAGAACCAGCCACAGTTCTTCTGGACACTTTGACTGTCACACTTGCTTCTTAATTTTGCACCAAAACCCAGTAGCCTTCATTATGTTTTTGTCTGAAAAGTGGTACTGTATGTTATATAATATGCTGCTTCCTTTGCTGACATACAAACATTTGTCTGTAATATTTAATTTTGTACTAAAAAAAATAGGGTACCTAAGACTTTTGCGCAGTACTGTATATTTACATTGGACTAATAAAGATTATTAACAATAGCAGTTAATTTCATGAATAATTTGTTATAATTCCCAAACTAGAATAAGCTCCCCTTCCAATGCCATACTCTATTCAAATACAGGGTGTTTCAAAAAATTTGATATAATTTCACAAGCTAATAACTTTGCCAGTTCTTGTTCAATTGACTGTAGAACCGTAGAGCAGCTAAAATACATCAGCTGCGGACCGAGCTTAGAACCCTCAAGAAGCAATACAAGGTTGCAGATGAATAGGAACATCAGCCACTCGCTGAGCTGCGAGGCATCCTCAGGAAAAAGCTCATGGCCTTTCGAAGAGCAGAGTGGCGAAGGGGCAGGGAAAGGAAAGAGCCAAAAAGAGGGCATCTTTCATCACCGACCCCTTCAGTTTTAGCAAGAATCTGCTTGATGATAAACAGAGTGGCCACCTCGAGTATTTGCTGGATGAAATCAATACCCTCCTGCACAACACCCTCATTGACCCTGTAAGAGAGCAGGAGTTTGGCTACAACAAAGCCCTAATAAACCCAAATCCTCCATCATTCAAGTTCAACCTGAAAGAACCAAGCTGGAAAGAGATCCAACAGGTCATTAAGGCAGCAAGATCATCCTCTGCCCCAGGACCGAGCAGAGTACCATACAGCATGTATAAATGCTGCCCGAGACTCCTCAACCAGCTTTGGCAGATGCTGAAGGTGATTTGAAGGAAAGGAAGAGTTGCCAACCAGTGGAGATGCGCTGAGGGCATCTGGATCCCCAAAGAGAAGAACTCTAAAGCCATTGGGCAGTTTAAAACCATCTCACTGCTTAGCACAGAAAGCAAGATATTTTTCAGCATCCTCTCACGACAGCTGGCAGAGTTTCTCCTTAAGAACAACTACATTGATACCTCGGTGCAAAATGGTGGGATTTCTGGAATGCCTGGCTGCCTGGAACACACAGAGGCAGTCACACAGCTCCTAAGAGTGGCAAAGGAGGGGCAGAGGGACCTGGTGATCTTATGGCTGTACCTCGCTAATGCCTACAGTTCCATACCACATAAGCTGGTGGAGGAGGCCCTTCAGAGACACCACGTGCCCAGCAAGATCAACAGCCCCATCCTGGACTATTATGACAACTTCCTGATGAGATTCACCTCTGGATCCACAACATCAGACTGGCATAGGCTGGAGAGGGGTATCATGACAGGCTGCACCATCTCAGTCATCTTTTTTGCCCTTGCCATGAACATGGTGGTCAAAGCAGCAGAGGTGGAGTGTCGAGGACCCCAAACTAAAATGGGTGTGTGATTACCCTCCATCAGAGCCTTTATGGATGACCTGCAAGTCACCACATCAGTCCCTGGCAGCAGGTGAATTTTACAAGGACTCAAGAAGCTCATCTCATGGGCAAGAATGAGCTTCAAATGATCAAAGTCGAGATCCCTTGTAATCAAAAAAGGACAAGTGATGGATAAGTTATGTTTCACCATCTCCGGGACAACTATCCCAACATTATCAGAAGAGCCAGTCAGGAGCCTGGGAAAACTTTTTGACTTCAGCCTGAAAGACACAGCTGCCATTCAGAAGACCTGCTGAGACCTCGAGACTTGGTTAAACAAGGTTGATAGATCCGGGCTTCCTGGTCAATTCAAGGCATGGATATACCAGCACACCATCCTACCCAGGGTGTTGTGGCCCCTGTTACTGTATGAGTTTTCATTGTCAAATGTGGAGCCCCTGGAGAAGAAGATCAGCAGCTACCTGCGAAGGTGGCTTGGCTTGCCAAGGAGCTTAAGCAATGCTGTGCTGTATGGAACAACCAAGACCCTACAGCTCCCCTCAAAAGGCCTCACTGAGGAGTTTGTGGTGATATGAACAAAGGAGGTCATGCAGTACAGATACTCCAGGGACCCAAAAATATCAGCTGCAGGAATTGAGGTGCACACTGGCAGAAAGTGGAGTGCTGCCAGAGAGCTGGAGGTGGCAGAGTCTCAGCAGAGACAAAGGACTCTGGTTGGAACCGTGGCAACAGGAAGAGCAGGTCTGGGATACTCTCCTAGTTACAACATCAGCAAAGTCACAGGAAAAGAGAGGTGGCATCTCCTCCAGGAGGAGGTCTGGGCAGGAGTGGAGGAAGTACGTGTAAGCAGGATGGCAGGACTTGGCCAACAAGGAGTCTGGACAAGGTGGGAGAATATGGAACAGCACAAGATCACCTGGCCAGACTTCTGGCGGTCTGACTTCCACCGCATCACATTCCTGGTCCAGGCAATGTATGACACTTTACGAAGCCCCACCAACCTCCACACTTGGGGCAAGGCAGAGTCACTTTCCTGCCCTTAGTGTGGTGGGAGAGGAACCCTGCAACACCTCCTTAGCAGCTGTTCTAAGGCCCTGGCTGATGGTTGCTATCACTGGCACCATGACAAGGTGCTGAAGGTGCTTACGGAAGTGATAAGCAGTGCCATCAACTCCAGCAAGTTCCATCCTGGGAAGGTTTCCATCAACTTCCTAAAAGCTGGCGAGTCTCACCCACCACTACGGTCAAAACTGTGCCTGCTTTCCACAGCTCCAGACTGGCAGCTGAGCGTGGACCTTGGAAAACAGCTAAAGTTTCCAGAGCACATCACCCATTCCACACTTCACCTGGACCTGATCATCATCTCAGACTCCACCAGACAAGTTATCGTGTGGGAACTCACAGTGCCCTGGGAAGAAAACATGGAGGAGGCCCATGAGAGGAAATTGGGCAAACACCAGGAGTACGTGGAGGAGCGTAGAAGCAACAGCTGGCGAGCTCGCTGTTACGCCATTGAAGTGGCCTGTCAAGGGTTCATAGGCCGCTATCACTGCAAAGCCCTGACAGTGCAGGGAGTGACTGCAACACAAAGAAAGAGAGCCATATCAAATCAAATCAAATCAAGTTTATTTGTATAGCGCTTTTAACAATAAACATTGTCGCAAAGCAGCTTTACAGAATTTGAACGACTTAAAACATGAGCTAATTTTATCCCTAATCTATCCCCAATGAGCAAGCCTGTGGCGACAGTGGCAAGGAAAAACTCCCTCAGACGACATGAGGAAGAAACCTCAAGAGGAACCAGACTCAAAAGGGAACCCATCCTCCATATGCTCCATCACTGAAGCCACAGAAAGAGCCACAAGGTGACTCTGGATGAAGAGGGGAGACCCATGGCTTTTTGCTGCTGGGATGCAAGCCAGGACCTGATCAACCCCAGCTGGGTCACCTGGGTGAGGAAGTCTGATGTTGCAAGACCCAAAACCCCCAATGACCCCAGGCACAAAACTGAGGATACATCCCAGCGCACCATAAAGATATATCTTGAAACCTAAGTCATAATTATTGAGTGTCTTACAAAAGTATTCATCCCCCTTGGTGTTTCTCCTGTTTTGTCGCATTACAAGCTGGAATTAAACTGGATTTTGAGGGGATTAGCACCATTTGATTTACACAACATGCCTAGCAATTTAAAGGTGCAAATTGTTGTTTTATTGTGATGCAAACAATAATTAAGATGAAAAAACAGAAATCTGGAGTGTGCATACAGTGGTGCTTGAAGGTTTGTGAACCCTTTAGAATTGTCTATATTTCTGCATAAATATGACCTCAAACAT
This sequence comes from Neoarius graeffei, assembly GCF_027579695.1. Taxonomy (NCBI): domain Eukaryota; kingdom Metazoa; phylum Chordata; class Actinopteri; order Siluriformes; family Ariidae; genus Neoarius; species Neoarius graeffei. The sequence goes on from NC_083583.1 coordinate 25,002,475, forward strand.
CATCAGATTTTCACACGTCCTAAAAGTAGATAAAGAGAACCCAGTTAAACAAATGAGACAAATATATTATACTTGGTCATTTATTTATTGAGGAAAATGATCCAATATTGCATCTCTATGAGTGGCAAAAGTATGTGAACCTCTAGGATTAGCAGTTAATTTGAAGGTGAAATTAGAGTCAGGTGTTTTTAGTCAGTGGGATGACAATCAGGTGTGAGTGGGCACCCTGTTTTATTTAAAGAACAGGGATCTATCAAAGTCTGATGTTCACAACACATGTTTGTTAAAGTGTATCATGGCACGAACAAAGAAGATTTCTGAGGACCTCAGAAAACGCGTTGTTGATGCTCATCAGGCTGGAAAAGGTTACAAAACCATCTCTAAAGAGTTTGGACTCCACCAATCAACAGTCAGGTTGTGTACAAATGGAGGAAATTCAAGACCATTGTTGCCCTCCCCAGGAGTGGTTGACCGACAAAAATCACTCCAAGAGCAAGGTGTGTAATAGTCGGCGAGGTCACAAAGGACCCCAGGGTAACTTCTAAGCAGCTGAAGGCCTCTCTCACATTGGCTAATGTTCATGAGTCCACCATCAGGAGAACACTGAACAACAATGGTGTGCATGGCAGGGTTACAAGGAGAAAGCCACTGCTCTCCAAAAAGAACATTGCTGCTCATCTGCAGTTTGCTAAAGATCACATGGACAAGCCAGAAGGCTATTGGAAAAATGTTTTGTGGACAGATGAGACCAAAATAGAACTTTTTGGTTTAAATGAGAAGCATTATGTTTGGAGAAAGGAAAACACTGCATTCCAGCATAAGAACCTTATCCCATCTGTGAAACATGGTGGTGGTAGTATCATGGTTTGGGCTTGTTTTGCTGCATCTGGGCCAAGACGGCTTGCCATCATTGATGGAACAATGAATTCTGAATTATACCAGCCAGTTCTATTGGAAAATGTCAGGACATCTGTCCATGAACTGAATCTCAAGAGAAGGTGGGTCATTCAGTAAGACAACAACCCTAAGTACACAGGTCGTTCTACCAAAGAACGGTTAAAGAAGAATAAAGTTAAGGTTTTGGAATGGCCAAGTCAAAGTCCTGACCTTAATCCAATCAAAATGTTGTGGAAGGACCTGAAGCGAGCAGTTCATGTGAGGAAACCCACCAACATCCCAGAGTTGAAGCTGTTCTGTAAGGGGGAATGGGCTAAAATTCCTCCAAGCCAGTGTGCAGGACTGATCAACAGTTACCAGAAACATTTAGTTGCAGTCATTGCTGCACAATACGGTCACACCAGATACTGAAAGCAAAGGTTCACATACTTTTGCCACTCACAGATATGGAATATTGGATCATTTTCCTCAATAAATAAATGACCAAGTATAATATTTTTGTCTCATTTGTTTAACTGGGTTCTCTTTATCTACTTTTAGGACCTGTGTGAAAATCTGATGATGTGTTAGGTCATATTTATGCAGAAATATAGAAAATTCTAAAGGGTTCACAAACTTTCAAGCACCACTGTATGTATTCACCTCCTTTCATATGATACCCCTAAATAAGAGCTGGTCCAATCAATTCACTCCATAAGTCACATAATGAGTTGATTAAGATCCACCTGTGTGCAATCAAAGTGTCACATGATCTGTCACATGATGTCTGTGTAAGCGACCCTACGTGTGGGTGGAGCACAGAGGACGGCAGGACAGAGATCAGGTTTATAAATGGCTTTATTGCCACACTTTCCAGTATAACAATGACATTCACAGACACACAACCGGCGTCTGGTTCAGGGCTGAGCTCCTTCTGCTCTCGCTCTCCCTCCTGATATAGGGCGCAGTCACTGGGAAGACACACAAACAGGTTAATTGCTCTCAGGTGACATGATTCTGCCACTTACCTTCCCTGACTCCACCCTCCTGTCACAGACCGGCGCTTGACCACGCCCCCGCTGCCACATACCCCCACCGCCCGACTCAGGCCGGGCGGCCGTCCGGCCTGCAGCCGACTCTCCCCCCCCCCCCCTTGACGGGAGAGGAAGTCCGCCACGACCATCTGCGCCCCCGGCCTGTGGACCACCTTGAAATTAAAGGGTTGGAGCGCCAGATACCAACGGGTGATCCGCGCGTTGGCATCTTTCATGCGGTGGAGCCACTGGAGGGGCGCGTGGTCCGAACAGAGGGTGAAAGGGCGCCCCAGCAGGTAGTACCGGAGGGCAAGAACCGCCCACTTGATGGCCAGACACTCTTTCTCTATGGTGCTGTAGCGCCCCTCACGCACCGACAGCTTCCTGCTGATATACAGGACAGGGCGGTCCTCCCCCTCCACCTCCTGGGACAAAACCGCCCCCAGCCCTCTGTCCGACGCATCGGTCTGCAACATAAAAGGGAGAGAAAAGTCAGGGGAGTGTAGAAGTGGCCCCCCACACAGTGCAGCCTTTACCTCTGAGAAAGCCCGCTGGCACTGCTCCGTCCACTGGACCGGGTCTGGTGCCCCCTTTTTAGTGAGATCAGTCAGCGGGCTGGTGACGTCCGAATAATTAGGTATAAACCTGCGATAATAGCCAGCCAGCCCCAGGAACTGTCTCACCCCCTTTTTGGTCTTGGGCCTCGGGCAGGCCGCAATTGCTGCCGTCTTATTAATTTGGGGACGCACCTGCCCGTTGCCCAAGTGGAAGCCCAGATACCGTACTTCCACCCGCCCAATCGCACACTTCTTTGGGTTGGCTGTGAGCCCCGCTCGCCTCAGCGACCTAAGGACGGCCCTCAGATGTTCGAGGTGCCGCTGCCAGTCATTGCTATAGATGATTATGTCATCTAAATATGCGGCAGCATATGTGGCGTGAGGGCGGAGGACTCTGTCCATCAGCCGCTGAAACGTTGCGGGGGCCCCAAACAGCCCAAACGGAAGGGTGACGAATTGGTGTAAACCAAACGGTGTGGAAAAGGCCGTTTTTTCTCGGGATAGTGGAGTCAAGGGGATCTGCCAATATCCCTTCGTTAAATCCAGTGTCGAATAAAAGCGAGCAGTGCCGAGTCGATCGAGCAACTCATCAATACGAGGCATTGGGTACGCGTCGAATTTAGACACCGCGTTGACTTTTCTATAGTCCACACAGAACCGGACCGACCCGTCGGCCTTGGGTACCAAGACCACCGGGCTGCTCCAGTCACTGTAGGACTCCTCGACGATGCCCATTTCGAGCATGGTCTGAAGTTCTTCCCGAACCACCTTTTTTTTGTGTTCAGGTAGCCTGTAAGGGCGGCTACGCACTACCACCCCCGGGGGCGTCTCTATGTGGTGCTCTATGAGGTTAGTGCGACCGGGCAGGGGCGAGAACACATCCGAAAACTCGGTCTGCAACTGGGCGACCTCCGTGAGTTGGGTCGGGGAGAGGTGGTCTCCACAGGGGACCGGAGAGGTACGTGATGCCAATGTCCCTTTTTGAACCTCCGGCCCCAGCTCCGCCTTCTCTGGAACTACCGACACCAACGCCACGGGGACCTCCTCGTTCCAGAGTTTAAGCAGGTTGAGGTGGTAAATCTGTAGCGCCCCACCCCTGTCCGTTCGCCTCACCTCATAGTCGACGTCCCCGACTCGCCGTGTGACCTCAAAGGGTCCTTGCCACTTGGCGATCAATTTGGAGCTCGACGTGGGCAACAGTACGAGTACCTTATCTCCCGGAGTGAACTCTCTAAGGCGCGTACCCTTGTTGTACAGGCGGGCTTGCCGTTCCTGGGCCTGCCGCAAATTCTCCTGAGTTAGGTGGGTGAGCGTGTGGAGTTTTGCGCGCAGGTCCATAACGTACTGAATTTCGTTCTTACTTTGTGAAGGTCCCTCCTCCCAATTTTCCCGCAGCACGTCCAGGATGCCGCGCGGCTTACGCCCATATAATAATTCAAACGGGGAGAACCCCGTGGAGGCTTGGGGGACCTCTCGCACTGAGAACAGCAAGGGTTCGAGCCACTTATCCCAGTTACGTGCGTCCTCACTTACGAATTTTTTAATAATATTTTTGAGGGTGCGGTTGAATCGTTCCACTACACCGTCCGTTTGTGGGTGATACACGCTGGTGCGGATCGGCTTAATCCCCAATAACCCATACAGTTCGCGCAGTGTTCGTGACATAAACGTAGTGCCTTGGTCAGTCAGAATCTCTTTCGGGATTCCAACTCGGGAGATGACGCGGAAGAGTGCCTCTGCAATACTGCGTGCTGAGATATTGCGCAGAGGCACTGCTTCCGGGTATCGCGTTGCATAGTCCACCAGAACTAATATAAAGCGGTACCCTCGTGCTGACCGATCTAATGGCCCGACGAGATCCATCCCAATTCTCTCAAACGGGGTCTCGATTAACGGTAGAGGGCGCAAAGGCGCTTTTGGAATGGCCGCTGGGTTTACTAACTGGCATTCGCGGCATGCCGTACACCACCTACGGACATCGCCGCGAATCCCCGGCCAATAGAAACGGGCCATTATTCGGGCTAGTGTTTTATCCTGCCCTAAGTGTCCAGCCATGGGATTAAAGTGAGCCGCCTGGAATACCAATTCCCGGCGGCTCTTCGGAATTAAAAGCTGCGTGACTCGCTCTTTCGTTTGAGTGTCCTGCGTCACTCGGTATAACCTATCCTTCATAATCGCGAAGTAGGGGAAGGACGCGGTGGCGTTCGGCGGGAGCGTTTGACCATCGATTACTCTCACTTGGTCAAACGCATGCCGCAGAGTCTCGTCTCGCGACTGCTCTAATGGGAAATCCGCGAGGGATTCCCCGAGAGAGAGAGGAGGAGCCGGCGGCTCCTCACTCTGACGCGGAGATGACGTAGACGGCTCTGTGACAGCTGCTCCCGCCAAAGCGACACCGGGACCTCCCCCTGTCAAATGGCAGGACCCACTCTCGACTAGGCGTGTCATTAAACCCCGAAATCCCGGCCAATCAGTCCCCAAAATTAGAGAGTGGGTAAGGCGAGGATTAACCGCCGCCTTTACTATGAATTTTTCCCCTCTGAAAATAATGTGGACCGACACCAAAGGGTAGCTGTGAACATCCCCGTGCACACATAACACCTTCACCCCTTGTGCTCCCCCCAATGCCTCGTTTTGAACCAGGCTTTGGCGAATTGAGGTCTGATTACAACCAGAATCCACCAACGCCTGATATGTAGCCCCTTGGATACTCACCGGTATGCGATACGCTCCGGCCCGATCGAGGGCGGCCTCTGGCGCGTCGGGGATCCGAACCACCGCGCCCACTTCCATTGCCGTGCACTGCTGTTGAAGGTGGCCCGGTTCCCCGCAGCGCCAGCAAACCGGCCCGGGCTTTCCCTCTGCACCGGTGATCTGGGGTTCACTCACCTGAGGTGGGGGAGAGACAGACAGAAGGGAGAAACGGGAGGGCACCGCGGGTGCGGCGGGCCGGCTGGGGGGGTGCCGGCCCCCGCCTCCGCGGAGGGGGAATGGGGCGAGGACAGGACACAGGAGGAGGGGGAGAGAGAGAGAGAGAAGAGGAGAGAAGAGATGCCATCTGCTGTCCTGCCGCCGGGACAGCCGCCAGATGATCCTCCGCCAGCTCGACTGCCTGATCCAGCGACGCCGGGCGGTGGCACTGGACCCACTCCGCGGTTCCGGCTGGTAAGCGGGCGATGAACTGTTCCAGTACCACCTGGTCGACGATTCCCTCGGCGTCGCGATCGTTGGCCCTCAGCCACCGCCAGCAGGCGTCCCGGAGCTGCTGGCCGAACGCGAACGGCCGGCCGACTTCCTCCAGTCGCAGCGCGCGGAAGCGCTGGCGCTGTTGCTCCGGTGTGCGCCCCACGCGCTGGAGGACGGCCCGGCGGAGGTCCGCGAAGGCCAGCCGGCGGTCGGCGGGGAGCTGTAGCGCGGCCAGCTGTGCCTCTCCCGTGAGCAGGGGGAGGAGGCGCGCCGCGCGCTGCTCCATCGGCCACCCCGAGGCTTCAGCGACCTGTTCAAACAACGTGATGAACGCCTCGGGGTCGTCCTGCGGGCCCATCTTGGTGACAATGAGGGGAGACGGGCCCGCGGCCGGAGCGCTGGTGGACCCCGCCGACGCGAGGAGATGCCGGAACGCCTCGCGATCTTCCTGCTGGGCCAGCACCAGGGCTTCGAAGCGCTGCTCCTGCTCCTTTCGGAGCGTGACGAGTGCCTGGTGCTGGCTTTGCTGAGCCGTGGCGAGGGCGTGGACCAGATCGGCGAACGGGGAGGATTCCATGGGGCTGCTGGTTTGGTGCTCCACTGTCCCGGGTTTCGGCACCACTGTAAGCGACCCTACGTGTGGGTGGAGCACAGAGGACGGCAGGACAGAGATCAGGTTTATAAATGGCTTTATTGCCACACTTTCCAGTATAACAATGACATTCACAGACACACAACCGGCGTCTGGTTCAGGGCTGAGCTCCTTCTGCTCTCGCTCTCCCTCCTGATATAGGGCGCAGTCACTGGGAAGACACACAAACAGGTTAATTGCTCTCAGGTGACATGATTCTGCCACTTACCTTCCCTGACTCCACCCTCCTGTCACAGACCGGCGCTTGACCACGCCCCCGCTGCCACAGTCTGTATAAATCAACCTGTTCTGAAAGGACCCTGACTCTGCAACACTACTAAGCAAGCAACATGAAAACCAAGGAGCACTCCAAACTGGTCAGAGACAAAGTTGTGGAGAAGTATAGATCAGGGTTGGGTCATAAAAATATCCTAAACTTTGAATATCCCAGGAAGCACCATTAAATCCATTATAGCAAAAAGAAAAGAATATGGCACCACTATAAACCTGACAAGAGAAGGCCACCCACCAAAAATCACAGAACGGGCAAGGAGGGCATTAATCAGAGTTGCAACAAAGATACCAAAGATCACACTGGAGGAGCTGCAAAGATCCACAGCAGAGATGGGAGTATCTGTCCATAGGACCACTTTAAGCCATACACTCCACAGAGAAGAACTTTATGGAAGAGTGGCCAGAAAAAAGTAATTGCTTAAAAAATCACATTTGGAGTTTGCCCAACAGCATGTGGCAGACTCCCCAAACACATTGGAAGAAGATTCTCTGGTCAAATGAGACAAAAATTTAACTTTTTGGCCATCATGGGAAATGCCATGTGTGGTGCAAATCCAACACCCTGAGAACACCATCCCTACAGTGAAGCATGATGGCAGCATCATCATGCTGTGGGGATGTTTTTCATCTGCAGGGACAGGAAAGCTGGTCAGGACTGAAGGAAAGATGGATGTCACTAAATACAGGGCAATTCTGAAGGAAAACCTGTTTGAGTCGGCCAGAGGTTTGAGACTGGGACGAAGGTTCACGATCCAGCAGGACAATGACCAGAAACATATTGCTAAAGCTACACTGGAGTGGTTTAAAGGGAAACATTTAAATGTCTTGGAATGGCCTAATCAAAGCCCAGACCTCAATCCAATTGAGAATCTGTGGCACAACTTGAAGATTGCTGTACACCAACGCAACCCATCTAACTTGAAGGACTTGGAGCAGTTTTGCCTTGAGGAATGGGCAAAAATCCCAGTGGCTAGATGTGCTAAGCTAATAGAGACATACCCCAAAAGACTTGCAGCTGTAATTGTAGCAAAAGGTGGCTCTACAAAGTATTGACTTTTTTTTTTTGGGGGGGGGTGAATACCTATGCACACTCCAGATTTCTGTTTTTTTTTTCATCTTAATTATTGTTTGCGTCACAATAAAAAAAAAACAGTGTGCACCTTTAAAGTGGTAGACATGTTGTGTAAATCAAATGGTGCTAACACCCCCCAAAATCCATTTTAATTCCAGCTTGTAATGCAACAAATCAGGACAAACACCAAGGGGGATAAATACTTTTGCAAGGCACTGTATTTTTTCTCAAGAACTAAGAGCATTTCTGGGGTTTAACCCTCACCTGTTTTTTTCCATCTTACAACTCTGGATCATTCTACTGTAGTTTGTTGCTGTCTACTTGTGCCCTGACCTGTGCTGAGATTTCTGACAGCATTTAATGGATTGCCTTTAATAAAATGCATCCTGCATCCCGCTTCCACAAATTACACAGTCATTTCATTCAGTTCACAAAACAAATCACATATCTAATTGCACAATAAGAAAATTCTAAAATGAATGAGAGTAATAAGAAATGTGACATAATAAATGGGTCAAAGTCCTGAATATAACAGAAAAGAAACAAAAAATAAGTAGGCTATATGAGTTATCTATTTAAAATATCAGGGTAGGGTGACCTAGCATGGCACACATTACCTATTAATTTTTTAAGCTTTTATTTGTCACATGTACATTAGAGCTCAATGAAATTCTTTCTCTGTATTTAACCCATCTGGGGATGTGAGCACACACACATACCCAGAGCAGTGAATAGCTGTGCTGCAGCACCCAGGGAGCAGTTGGGGGTTCAGTGCCTTGCTCAAGAGCACTTCAGCCATTCATGCTGGTCCAGGGATTCAAACCAGTGACATTTTAGTCCCAAAGCTGCTTCTCCAACCTTTAATCTAACATTACTCCTGTGTTGTCGTCACTCCATTGGCTTCCAGTCTGTTTTAGAATTGATTTTAAACTTCTGTTGTTTGTTTTTAATGCCATCAATGGCCTGGCTCCCTCTTACTTGTCTGAGATTTTAACTATTCGTGATCATGGTAGGGCCCTGTGTTCTTCGGGTCAGCTTCTGTTAGAAGTTCCAAGGTCAAGATATAAACAGTGGGGTGATCGTTCTTTTGCTGTCGCTGCTCCCAGACTGTGGAACAATCTGCCCCCCGACATTCGCACCACTATTGATCCCGGCCTTTTTAAATCAAAGTTGAAGACCTACTTTTTTAGATTGGCATACAATCCTGACTAGGGGAGTCTTGTTTTTGAGGGGTGCTTCGTTTCGTCTGTTTTATTTCATGTACTTCTGAAAGGCTTTTGGTAATCTGCAGCACGGTGGCACCTTCTGCAGTTAAAACCTGTGTTTTTATGTGTTTTGGTGTTCTGTTTTATGGCTTTGATGTAAAGCACTTTGGGTACCTTTTGGTTAGTGTAAAGGGCTATATAAATAAAATTTGATTGATTGATTGATTGATTGATTGATTGATTGATTGATTGATTGATTGATTGATTGATTGATTGATTGATTGATTTAAGCCATGGCTTCCCATGTCTACCTTTACCTCCAGTTTTAACCATTTCGATTTACCCTGCTGTGCTGAAATACCTGAAATTGTGCAAAACATGGGGGGGGGGAAATGAAGGACAAAATGAAAGATATGGTTCCTTTGCTGTATGTGGTAAATGCTTTTGGTGTCTAGTTTTATAGTAAAGTTAATGCACTGCATGTTTTACTGTGGTATTACATTACAATCACCACAGTATTACTGTAGCTATAAATATTTTCTCAGAATACCAAACAGGCTGTACTGAACTGTAAAAGACAGTATTAAAGTATTAAACTGGCTTGAACACAGCATTTTATTGTCAAAATTACAGACATTCTTTATAGTCTATTATTACCTTCTTTGCAGAAGAGATTTACAGTACTGTGCAAAAGTCTTAGGCACATGCAATGAAATGCTGTAGAGCAAAGATGCCTTCAAAAATAATCAAATTAAATATTTCTGCATTTTAAAAACACCATAAAAATCAGTAACCCATAATGCATAAAAAAGTCAATATTTGGTTTGAGACGACCCTTTGCTTAAAAAAAAATAAAAATAAAAATAGTTGTCTCGGGTACAATGAGTGCAGTTTTATAAGGAAATGAGCTGTACCAGTAGGTTTTACTGAGCATCTTACTGAACCAGCCACAGTTCTTCTGGACACTTTGACTGTCATACTTGCTTCTTAATTTTGCACCAAAACCCAGCAGCCTTCATTATGTTTTTGCCTGAAAAGTGGTCTGTTATGTAATATGCTGCTTCCTTTGCTGACATACAAACATTTGTCTGCAACATTTAATTTTGTACTGAAAAACAATAGGGAACCTAAGACTTTTGCACAATACTGTATATTTACATTGGAAGAATAAAGATTATTAACAATAGCAGTTAATTTCATGAATAATGTGTTGTTATAATTATCAAACTAGAATACAGTAAGCTCCCCTTCCAATGCCATACTCTATTCAAATACAGGGTGTTTCAAAAAATTTGATATAATTTCACAATCTAATAACTTTGCCAATTCTCGTTCAATTGACCTTAAATTTTAACAGCATGTGTGGAAACAGGTCAAAATGTCATGTTTGATGTTTTTTGTTTTTATCTTTTTAGGTATAGAAATGTCACTCACTGGAAAAGGAGTTTTGTGTGTTAGAATACGCTCGAACACAGTCGAACAAGACTGTGCAGCATGCATTTATGAGAGAATTCTCTAAAAATGCCCCAACTGCAATACAGATTTGGGCATGGCACAAAAAGTTCAAAGAGGAAGGCTGTCTGTGTGTCTATGTCTCAGGCGGCATGCATATTGAAAATTTGTGAAATCGTTCCTGGAATCCACATACCTTTGAATTTCTGATTCAAATTTTGAGGAATAAATCTTATATTGCTCAAAATTAAGCCTGTTCAGTTTCATTTGCATAGACTATGTAGTTTCTGGGATATTTACATCTCAAAAAATATCAATTTTTTTTTAAACACACTGTATTATTCTGTTAGGCACTAAACCTGAACGCCATTATTCAGTCCTTTATTCAGGGTGTTTGTAATATTCAGGACAAATCTCATCTCATTATCTGTAGCCGCTTTATCCTGTTCTACAGGGTCGCAGGCAAGCTGGAGCCTATCCCAGCTGACTACGGGCGAAAGGCGGGGTACACCCTGGACAAGTCGCCAGGTCATCACAGGGCTGACACATAGACACAGACAACCATTCACACTCACGGTCAATTTAGAGTCACCAGTTAACCTAACCTGCATGTCTTTGGACTGTGGGGGAAACCGGAGCACCTGGAGGAAACCCACATGGACACGGGGAGAACATGCAAACTCCGCACAGAAAGGCCCTCGCCGGCCACGGGGCTCGAACCCAGACCTTCTTGCTGTGAGGCGACAGCGCTAACCACTACACCACCATGCCGCCTCAGGACAAACCAATTCTAAAAATCTAACATTGCTAATATGTTCCCTGCTTCATTAGTTTATATGCTCAGAGGCCCCCCCCCCAAAAAAAAAGTACTTCAAGAGTTCTTTGAATAGTTAAGTGTTTACAGCTTTCTAAAGGAGTACTATTTGGAGCATGCTAGTGTAGATCTCTCATGGGTCAAACTATCGAACCCCTTTAGAGTTGTAGATTTGACTTGTTATTTTCTCTAAGAGTGTGTGTTTTAGTTTTATCGTTTTATATCTTTCTCCATATGTCTTTTCTGATTTTACTCATGTAACCCAGTCCACCATCCAGTTGTCACTTGGGCACAATTGTGTATTCCCTTCCTTTGACAAGGTAAACAGTGACTTGGGAGAAAATGTAACACACAGGGTCCAACTCAAATGTTTTATTCTCATCAGAAATCATTCCCCTCTAATGTGGTGAACTTTCCTTCATCCACACTCCTTAACAGTGGGTATCAAGAGGCTGTTTTTGGACATTGCTTTTTCAGCATCTTGGAGCAGATATTTTACCTCCATAGCATTTTGAGAGGTTTTGATGGTAGCTGTTAGTCTGGAGGCAGTAGTCTTTAGGACTCATGTACCACTCAGTATAGGCAATCCCTCAAATCTATTGATTCACAAAGCCTTTCTAATGAGTACAAGGGGTTTTTTTTTTTTGGGGGGGGGACAGAAAAACAACATGAGCAAAGGAAATTGAGGCTACAACAAGGAGAAAAGACAAAGATAATGTGTTAATTCTGCTCTGGAATTTACCCAGGGTGGACCAAGTACTACTGCTGCTGCTGCTGCTGATAATAATAATAATAATAATAATAATAATAATAATAATAATAATAATGGGGTGGCATGGTGGTGTAGTGGTTAGCACTGTCACCTCACAGCAAGAAGGTCCTGGGTTCGAGCCCCGTGGCCGGCGAGGGCCTTTCTGTGTGGAGTTTGCATGCTCTCCCCGTGTCCGTGTGGGTTTCCTCCGGGTGCTCCGGTTTCCCCCACAGTCCAAAGGCATGCAGGTTAGGTTAATTGGTGGCTCTAAATTGACCGTAGGTGTGAATGTGAGTGTGAATGGTTGTCTGTGTCTATGTGTCAGCCCTGCGATGGCCTGGCGACTTGTCCAGGGTGTACCCCGCCTCTCGCCCATAGTCAGCTGGGATAGGCTCCAGCTTGCCTGCAACCCTATAGGACAGGATAAGCGACTACAGATAATGGATGGATGGATGGATAATAATAATAATAATAATAATAATAATAATACCCCAATTTCATACATTTGAGGCACTGTATAAAACATAAATAAAAAACAGAATATGATCATTTGCAAATAATGGAAACCCTAAATTTCATTCAAAATAGTACAAAAACAACATATCAAACGTTGACACTGAGAAATTTAATTGTTTTTTGAAAAATATATGCTCATTTTGAATTTCATGTCAGCAACACATCTCAGAAAAGTTGGGACAGGCAACAAACAACTGATAAATTTGTCTCATCTCATCTCATTATCTCTAGCCGCTTTATCCTTCTACAGGGTCGCAGGCAAGCTGGAGCCTATCCCAGCTGACTATGGGCGAAACTGATAAAGTTGTGTAATGCTAAAAAAAAAACTAATTTGGTTAACTGGCAACAGGTCAGTAACATGACTGGGTATAAAAAGAGTATCCCAGAGAGGTGGAGTCTCTCAGAAGTAAAGATGTGGAGGGGTTCACTGCTCTGTCAAAGACTGCGTAGGCAAACAGTGCAACTATTTAAGAATAACATTCCTCAATGTAAAATTGCAAAGAATTTGGGGATCACATCATCTATGGTACATAATATCATTAAATGATTCAGAGAATCTGGAGAACTCTCTGTATGCAAGATACAAGGCTGAAAACTGATATTGGATGCCTGTGATCTTCAGGCCGTCAGGAGACACTGCATTAAAAACAGACATGTGTCTGTGGTGGAAATCACTGTATGGGCTCAGGAACATTTCAGAAAACCATCGTCTGTGAAAACAGTTCATTACTGTATCCACAAATGCAAGTTAAAACCAGATATAAACAATATTCAGAAACACCGCCACCTTCTCTGGGCCCGAGCTCTTTTATGATGGACTGAGGCAAAGTGGGAAATTGTCCCGAGGTCTGACGAATCAAAAGTAGAAATTATTTTTAGACATCATGGACACAGAGTCCTCCAGGCTAAATAGGAAAGGGACCATCCAGCTTGTTATCAGTGCACAGTTCAAAAGCCAGCATCTGTGATGGTATGAGGGTGCATTAGTGCACATGACATGGGTAGCTTGTACAGCTGGGAAGGCATCATTAATGCTGAATGATATATACACGTTTCAGAGCAATATGCTGTCATCCAGACAAAATCTTTTTCAGAGAAGGCCTTCCTTCTTTCAGCAAGACAATGTCAAACCGCTTTCTGCACATATTAAAACTGCATGGCTCAGTAGTAAAAGAGTCTGAGTGCTAAACTGGCCTGCCTGCAGTCCAGACCTGTCTCCCATTTTAAACATTTGGTACATTATGAAGCACAAAATACAACAAAGGAGACTCCAGATTGTTGAGCAACTGAAATTGTATATCAGGCAAGAATGGGACATTTCTCTTTCAAAACTACAGCAATTGGTCTCCTCAGTTCCCAAATGTTTACAGTCTTGTTAAAAGTAGAGGTGATCCAACACAGTGGTAAACATGTCCCTGTCCCAACTTTCTTGAAATGTGCTGCTGACATAAAATTCAAAATAAGAATATTTTTCAAAAAACAATAAAATTGCTCAGTTTCAACAGTTGATATGTTGTCTTTGTACTATTTTAATGAAATATAGGGTTTCCATGATTTGCAAATCAACATATTCTGTTTTTTTTTTTAATTTACATTTTACAAAGTGTCCCAAATTTATGGAATTGGGGTTGTAGTAGTAATAATAATAATAATAGGTCTTCAACTGCCCTTGAATACGACCTTAACAGCCATGTGTCATGACAAGTCTATAAGTCTAATGATGCAGTATTTTATCCCATACCTTCAGAGAAGCAAAGTTCAATTTAGTCATCTTTGCCCACAGCCTCCAGTTTTGCATCATTAAAATGAATCCTCTGCCATGAAATATTGCAATATTGCACAGCTTAAGGTTAGAAACATTATGTGCTTTGATGTCTAATGATCCATGAAGTGCCCGTAATATCACCCTGCCCAGGAAAATGCATTAACATTTGTTAGCTTACGAAGGATTTAAAGAAAAAAGAGCTTTTATTAATATCCACTGTCACACTGTTGATTACGTGATACCTTTGTTAATAGCCTGCTCATTTGAAGGGAGTTAAATCATTATTTCATCCCTTTTTTCATCCTTTCTGAAGCTGTGAGAAACCATCACTTGCCATAATGTGATTATATTTCTCTCCTTTTTAAAAACATGATCCAAAAATGAGCCACTATTCCCTATCCTGAGAAAGAACAAACAGATTGTGCTGACAGATGTGGGTATGTTTAATCAGTGCCATGGAAGAATGTTAAGAGGCAGAAGGAGAACCAGAGAAATGAAGGATTAGAGCTAAATCAGTCACAGCTCAAGCCCACTGCCACTCAAAACTCAGAGAATTTCTCTCTGTCGGATGCAAAAAGAAGAATGATATTTAGTGGACTTAAGGAAACACGTACACATCTGAAGCTGAAAACCTTTAAAAATTTCATCAAAATCCATTCACTACTTTTTGAGTTATGTTGGGAACAGACAAAAAAAAAATCCTGGATCCACAGACAGTACTGTGCAAAAGTGTTAGGCAACCTATTTTTTTCATACAAACTTTGTTATAGATTTCTACTTTATGACGTCTACATAATCGAGTCAGTATGAAAACATTTTAGAGTTCCAAACGTTCGTTTTCCAGCACAAAATTAAATGTTACAGGGAAAAAAAGTTTGTATCTGAGCAGCATATTACATAAGAGTGGACTTTTCAGATTAAAAAAGAAAACATAATGAAGGCTACTGGGTTTTGGTGCAAAATTAAGAAGCGAGTGTGACAGTCAAAGTGTCCAGAAGAACTGTGGCTGGTTCTGTAAGATGCTCAGTAAAACCTACAGCTCATTTCCTTATAAAACTGCACTCACTGTACCTGAGACTACTATTTTTTTTTTTTAAAGCAAAGGGTCGTCTCACACCAAATATTGACTTTGTTTCATTTATTATGGCTTACTGCTGTTTACTCTATTTTTTTTAAATGTTGAAACATTTCATTTAATTATTTTTAAGCCCTTTTTGGTCTACAGCATTTCTTTACATGTGCCTAAGACTTTTGCACAGTACTGTACATTTCCAGATTTGCATCAAAATGTAAATCAATTGCTCCTTGGCCCATTGCTCACCTTTCTTCAAAATTTCATCAGAATTCATTCACTACTTTTTGAGTTATGTTGGGAACAGAAAAACAATCTAACAAACCAACAAAGTTGGCAGAGGTAACTATAAATGGTTAAAAGCATGGCATATTCATGAATAAATAATAATTTATACCAAATTGCTCTGGTGTAAGAGAAATAAAACACTTTGTAATGAGGTATTATAGGAAACAACTTCTGGGTGGTTACAGTAACATTTCACACTCCGTTTTTTGTTTATTTTCACTCTCTTAACAGAAATCAATCCCAAAGAAGCCTCATTCACTGAGTGCCCATTGGATAGCTGGCTAACTTGCTGCTCATTGCACCCACACTGATTTGTACGTTCCTGTTAAAAGTGTATTCAGTGAAACTGGCTTCACTTATTCCTTTTCATCTTCATTTGATGAGCTTTCATTTTTTTAAGTCAAAAGTTATATTCATGAGAAATGTAACATTTGCTATGTCCTCTGATGATGTTCCTCACTCTGCACTAACATCCTATGTCCGAAATCACTCCCTACTCACTACATAGTCGACTATATAGTGAGTTCGCCATTTTGTAGTGCTGTCCCAATGTATAGTGAGAATTATTACACCCTATATAGTGCACACAATCCCACAATGCATCATGAAAAGTAGTGTCCAATTGATGGTCACTAACCAAGCAATGTAGCCCATCATGCATTGCAGTCATGCTGAAAGAAAAAAAAATGTGTTGGAGTGAATGGATGGAGGAAGAAACACATCATTGTGGCAGCGGGGGCGTGGTCAAGCATCGGTCTGTGACCGGAGGGTGGAGTCAGGGAAGGTAAGTGGCAGAATCACTGCACCTGATGTCAATTAACCTGTGTTTGTGTGTCTTCCCCAGTGACCGCGCCCTATATAAGGAGGGAGAGAGAGGAGGAAGAGAGCTCTCTCCCGAACCAGATGACTAGTGTGTGTCTGAGTGACTGGGAGAGTGTGTGTGACTGAAAAGTAACACAATAAAGAGTTTTGACAACTCAGTTCTAGCCTGGCGTACTTCTGTGCTCCACCCACCCACTCAAACTCTTACAGTGGTGCCGAAACCCAGGACGGAGCACAGAGGAGAACAGCCCCATGGAGTCCTCCCCCTTCGCAGACCTGGTCCACGCCCTCGCCACAGCCCAAGAGAGCCAGCACCAGGCGTTGGTCGCCCTCCGAAAGGAGCTAGAGCAAAGGTTCGAGTCCCTGGTGCTGGCGCAACAGGAAAATCGTCAGGCGTTCCGGCACCTCCTCGCGTCGGCGGGGTCAACCACCTCCACCGCCGCGGGCCCTCCCCACCTCACCCTAACGAAGATGGGCCCGCACGACAACCCCAAGGCCTTCCTCGCGCTATTCGAACAAGCAGCAGAGGCCTCAGGCTGGCCGGTGGAACAGCGCGGGGCGCACCTCCTCCCCCTGCTAACGGGCGAGGTGCAGCTGGCCGCGCTACAGCTCCCCGCCGACAGCCGGCTGGTCTACTTGGACCTGCGCCGGGCCGTCATCCAGCGTGTGGGGTGCACCCCCAAACAACATCGACAGTGCTTCTGAGCTCTGTGCCAAGAGGAGGTCGGCCACCTGTTCGCGTTTGGCCAGCAACTCCGGGACGCCTGTCGGCGGTGGCTGAGGGCTGACAACCGCGACGCCGAGGGAGTTGTCGATCTGGTGGCACTGGAGCAGTTCATCGTACAACTTCCCAAAGGGACCGCGGAGTGGGTCCAGTGCCATCGCCCGGCGTCGCTGGATCAGGCCATCGAGTTGGCGGAGGATCATTTGGCGGCTGTTCCCATAGCAGGATCACAGATCCCCTCTTTGCTTCTCTCCTCTTTCTCTCTCTCTTCCCCCCCTTTCTGAGTCTCGTCCTCACCCCATTCCCCCACCGCGGAGGCAGGGGCCGGCTCCCTCACAGCCGGCCCGCCGCACCCGCAGTGCCCTCCCATTTCCCGCTTCCGTGTCTGTCTCTCCCCCCCCTCAGGTGAGTGAGCCCCAGAGCGCTGGTGCAGAGAGAAAGCCCGGGCCAGTTTGCTGGCGCTGCGGGGAGCTGGGGCACCTCCAGCAGCAGTGCTCGACAATGGAGGTGGGCACGGTGGTCCAGATCCCCAACGTGCCAGGAACCGCCCTCAATCAGGCCGGAGCATATCGCATACCGGTGAATGTCCAAGGGGATACGTATCAGGCTTTGGTGGACTCCGGCTGTAATCAGACCTCAATCCACCAAAGCCTGGTGCAAGACGAGGCATTGGGGAGAGCACAATTGGTGAAGGTGTTGTGTGTGCACGGGGATGTTCACAACTACCCTTTAGTGTCAGTCCACATTCTATTTCGAGGGGAAAAATTTAGTGTAAAGGCAGCGGTTAATCCTCGCCTTACCCACTCGATAGTTT
The DNA here is from genome assembly GCF_027579695.1 of Neoarius graeffei. Classification (NCBI taxonomy): domain Eukaryota; kingdom Metazoa; phylum Chordata; class Actinopteri; order Siluriformes; family Ariidae; genus Neoarius; species Neoarius graeffei. Next base: position 25,020,348 of record NC_083583.1, read on the forward strand.
TGGGGTCTGATTGGCCGGGATTTGGGGAGTTAGTGACTCATTTAGTAAAGAGTGGGTCCTGCCGTAGTTCAGCAGGGGGAGGTCCCGGTGTGGCATTGGCGGGAGCAGCTGTCACAGAGCCGTCTACACCATCTCCGCGTCAGAGTGAGGAGCGGCAGGCTCCTCCTCCCTCTCTCTGGGAATCCCTCGCGGATTTCCCGTTAGAGCAGTCGCGAGATGAGACTCTGCGGCATGCGTTTGACCAAGTGAGAGTAATCAATGGTCAAATGCTCCAGCCAAACACCACACCGTCCTTCCCCTATTTCTCCATTATGAAAGATAGATTATACCGAGTGACGCAGGACACTCAGACTAAAGAGCAGATCATGCAACTTTTGATCCCAAAGAGCCGCCGGGAATTGGTATTTCAGGCGGCTCACTTTAATCCCATGGCTGGACACTTGGGGCAGGATAAGACACTAGCCCGAATAATGGCCCGATTCTATTGGCCAGGGATTCGCGGCAATGTCCGTAGGTGGTGTACGGCGTGCCGCGAATGCCAGTTAGTAAATCCAGTGGCCATTCCAAAAGCACCTTTGCGCCCTCTACCATTAATCGAGACCCCGTTCGAAAGAATTGGGATGGATCTCGTCGGGCCATTAGATCGGTCAACACGTGGGTATTGCTTTATTTTAGTCCTGGTGGACTATGCAATGCGATACCCAGAAGCAGTGCCTCTTTGCAATATCTCAGCACGCAGTATTGCGGAAGCACTCTTCCACATCATCTCCTGAGTCGGAATCCCCAAGAAGATTCTGACTGATCAAGGCACTTTGTTTATGTTGTGCACACTGAGCAAACTGTATGGGTTATTGGGAATTAAGCCAATCCGCACCAGCATTTATCATCCACAAATGGATGGTTTAGTTGAAAGGTTCAACCGCACACTCAAGAATATAATTTAAAAATTCGTAAGCGAAGATGCACGCAATTGGGATAAATGGCTCAAACCCCTGTTATTCGCAGTGCAAGAGATCCCCCAAGCCTCCACTGGGTTCTCCCCGTTCAAATTATTATATGGGCATAAGCCGCGTGGCATCCTAGATGTACTGCGGGAAAATTGGGAGGAGGGATCTTCACTGAGCAAAAATGAAATCCAATACGTTATTGACCTGCGCGCAAAACTCCACACACTCACACACCTAACCCAGGAGAATTTGTGGCAGGCCCAAGAATGGCAAATCCGCCTGTACGACAGGGGTACGCACCTTAGGGAGTTCGCACCGGGAGATAAAGTACTCGTACTGTTGCCCACGTCGAGCTCCAAATTGATCGCCAAGTGGCAAGGACCCTTTGAGGTCACACGGCGAGTCAGGGACGTTGACTATGAGGTGAGGCAAATGGACAGGGGTGGGGCGCTACAGATTTACCACCTCAACCTACTCAAACTCTGGAACGAGGAGGTCCCCGTGGCGTTGGTGTCGTTGGTTCCGGAGAAGGCAAAGCTGGGGCCGGAGGTTCAAAAGGGAATATTGACATCGTGTACCTCTCTGGTCCCCTGTGGAGACCACCTCTCCCCGACCCAACTCACGGAGGTTGCCCAGTTGCAGACCGAATTTTCGGACGTGTTCTCACCCCTGCCTGGCCGCACCCGCCTCATAGAACACCACATTGAGATGCCCCCGGGGGTGGTAGTGCGCAGCCGCCCTTACAGGCTATCCGAACGCAAAAAAAAGGTGGTTCGGGAAGAACTCGAGGCCATGCTCGAAATGGGCATCATCAAGGAGTCCCACAGTGACTGGAGCAGCCCGGTGGTCTTGGTTCCCAAGGCCGACAGGTCGGTCCGGTTCTGTGTGGACTATAGAAAAGTCAACGCGGTGTCTAAATTCGATGCATACCCAATGGCTCGTATTGACGAGGTGCTGGATCGACTAGGCATGGCTCGCTTTTATTCAACACTGGATTTAACAAAGGGTTATTGGCAGATCCCCTTGACTCCACTATCCTGAGAAAAAACGGCCTGTTCCACACCGTTTGGCTTACACCAATTCGTCACACTTCCTTTTGGGCTGTTTGGGGCGCCCGCTACGTTTCAGCGGCTTATGGACAGGGTCCTCCGCCCCCACGCCACCTATGCGGCCGCATACTTGGATGATATTATAATCTATAGTAATGACTGGCCGCGGCATCTACAACACCTGAGGGCCATCCTTGGGTCGCTGAGGCGAGCGGGTCTCACGGCCAACCCGAAGAAGTATGTGATTGGGCGGGTGGAAGTACGGTATCTGGGCTTCCACTTGGGCAATGGGCAGGTGCATCCCCAAATTAATAAGATGGCAGCGATTGCAGCCTGCCCGAGGCCCAAGACCAAAAAGGGGGTGAGACAGTTCCTGGGGCTGGCTGGCTATTATCGTAGGTTTATACCTAATTATTCAGACGCCACCAGCCCGCTGACTGATCTCACTAAAAAGGGGGCACCAGATCTGGTCCAGTGGACAGAGCAATGCCAGCGGGCTTTCTCTGAGGTGAAGGCTGCACTGTGTGGGGGACACTGTTACACTCCCCTGACTTTTCTCTCCCCTTTATGTTGCAGACGGACGTGTCGGACAGAGGGCTGGGGGCTGTTTTGTCCCATGAGGTGGAGGGGGAGGATCGCCCCATGCTGTACATCAGCAGGAAGCTGTCAGTGCATAAGGGGCGCTACAGCACAATAGAGAAGGAGTGCCTCGCCATCAAGTGGGCGGTCCTCGCCCTCCGCTACTACCTGCTGGGATGCCCTTGCACCCTCTGTTCAGACCACGCGCCCCTCCAGTGGCTCCACCGCATGAAGGATGCCAACGCACGGATCACCCGTTGGTATCTGGCACTCCAGCCCTTTAACTTCAAGGTGATCCACAGGCCGGGGGCGCAGATGGTCGTGGCAGACTTCCTCTCCCGTCAAGGGGGGGGGGGGGGGGGGAGTCGGCTGCAGGCCAGATGGCTGCCCGGCCTGAGTTGTGCGGTGGGGGTATGTGGCAGCGGGGGCGTGGTCAAGCATCGGTCTGTGACCGGAGGGCGGAGTCAGGGAAGGTAAGTGGCAGAATCACTGCACCTGACATCAATTAACCTGTGTTTGTGTGTCTTCCCCAGTGACCGCGCCCTCTATAAGGAGGGAGAGAGAGGAGGAAGAGAGCTCTCTCCCGAACCAGACGACTAATGTGTGTGTGTGTGTCTGGGTGACTGGGAGATTGTGTGTGACTGAAAAGTAACACAATAAAGAGTCTTGACAACTCAGTTCTAGCCTGCCGTACTTCTGTGCTCCACCCACCCGCTCAAACTCTTACAATCATAAATGGACATTCAAGTACAATTAAAAATAGTAAGAAAATAAGCTAAAATTGAATGAGGCATATAAAATACAGTAATAAAAGTGACAGTGCAGAGGAATTAATCACAAACCTCAAATTTGATTTACTAAAAGGCAGCGGCAAAGAAGAAAGTATTCAGCCTTGATTTAAAAGAACTGAAAGATGCAGCACTTTGTATTTATTAATGTGGGGAAATACGCTCAGTATAATATATATTTATCACAAAAATACATGTATATTATTTACCAGCTGGGAGGTCTGTATCGTGAAATACCGTGACCGAGGTTTTGAAAAAACTGACCGAGGCCTCTAGGCTGAGGTCAGTATTTTCAAGGCCGAGGTCATGGTATTTCATGATACGGACTGACCTTAAGCTATTAAATAATATATTAATTTTTTTCTTTACCAAATTCTAACAAAAAATGAGAGCATCCAAAAGGGAAAACAAAGCTAAGACGAGCTGGCATTTTGAATCCTCATTCAAAGCTGTAATGCAAATGGCCTCTTCCTCGGTATACAAGTGCACTTCCATGGCAGGAAAAAAACTACATTTTGCCACCTATGTAGTCCTCTAATTAAACAAAATTGAGTCATTCAGGATTCAGCCATGTTTTTGCTCGGCATTAGCAACAGTTACAGGTTTTCAGCTTTCTCCTGAAATGTTTTCTTTTATTTCATCTTCATCAGGGTAGTAAAACTCGCTTTCACTGTGAACACTGTCGTTATCGCTATCCATGCTGTAAAATTAATGCTATTATACTGAGAAATTCAAAAATAAATGTTGACAAAAAATTGCTAACATGTTTGTTGTTGTTGTGAACAAGCGAGTCGCCAAAGGTCCATAACCGGGGTCCGTATCATAGGATTCTGGACCGCTCGCGAGCCAATCAGAGCTCATGATTTGATGGAAACTGGACCGTATAAAAAATAAATGCATGTATTTATTATTTTAAAAACCCAGCAGCCGACTGGTCTGGCATGTTTTAATTGTGCGACAGTAATGATGTAAATAATGGCGCGACGGAGTAGTGTCTGAAAGTGTTTGTTCATTTTACCAATGAGCTCACTATATAGTCCTCTATATAGTAATTCCCTATATAGTGAGTAGGGAGTCGTGAACGAATGAGTGATTTCGGAGACAGGGACAGTTTCAGTGACTGATGGTAGAATCAGAATTTCACATAATGAGCAAAGACAAGTAGAGTGATACACACAGTGAAACACCCCAATGCGGTTATACTGAATATAAGCACTCTTGGAAAGCAGCTCTATAAATTAAATTTGTGAACTAGAACAAACTGCTGTATAAAAGAATAGTTAAGAGAATAAAATGAGACCATATTCTACATCTGGTCAAACGTTTATTGTTTTCACTGCGAAACTACATTTGTCTACTCAGTATCTTTAGTCATGCACCAGAAATATGAGATTAATGTATGGATTTTTTTATTACATTTAATGTCGTACTGTGTGTACTAAACCACATCATATTTACATATAGAACCAGTCAAAAGTTTGTACACCCCTACTTATTCATAGTTTTTTTCTGTATTTTGACTATTTTCTACATTGTAGAACAATACTGAAGACATCAAAACTATGAAATAACATAGCAGTGTTTCTGAACCACTGGGCTGTGGCACATTAGTAGGCCGTGAAGCGCCATCTAGTGGGCCGCGATTTTTTTTTCGAAGTTGAAGATAATGTCACAGTCTGGTCCAGTCCGGTCCATCCATGCCTGAGTTTATGGGACTCCCATGCCGGCTCCAGGCCGAATCCGGGACAGGAATTCAGTCCTGCCTTGCTGAAGGCCATTTTCCCTGAAGGCACTCCCACACCTGCTACCACTCCTCTCCCACCACTCCTCTCCCATCAGCCAGGGCCTTTTTAAGAACTGTTTGGAGCCACTCCAGTTGCCAACCTCACAGATGGGAAAGACTATGGAGAAAATGATAAATGACAGAATGAACTATATAATTGAGTCGAAAGGTTTGATACAGGGCTACCAGAGTGGATTCAGAAGGGGCAGAGGCACAATGGACCCATTAGTGGTCCTAGAGGACGCTATACGCAGAGCGCAGGCAAACAGGGAGAATGTTGTAGCTGTGTTCTTTGATATTGAGAGAGCCTACGACATGTTGTGGAAAGAGGGACTGCTGATTAAGCTGAAAAAAATGGGGTTTAAGGGGAGAATGTTTATTTGGATCAGGGAGTTCCTAACAGCCAGAACCATTAAGGTTAGGATAAATGGTTTATTTAGTCAGAGCTATGCAATTGAAAATGGCATTCCACAAGGAAGCATAGTCAGCCCCCTGTTGTTTGCCATAATGATAAATGGGATTTTTAGCGAAGTAGAGAACCATGTGGAGGTTGCCCTATATGCTGACGATGGTGCCCTGTGGAAAAGAGGGAGAAATCTTGACTTTGTGGGCAGGAAAATTCAGCAGGCAGTCACTGCGGTGGAGACATGGGCCATTCGATGGGGCTTCAGAATCTCTGTGCAAAAAACAAAAACAATGATCTTTACTAGAAAGAAGGTGGTGGAAGACATTAAAATCGCAATATCTGGTCTAGAACTGGAAAGGGTTAACTCTTTTAAGTATTTGGGCATGTGGCTAGACCAAAAGCTGTCATGGGCACTGCATATTGATAGTATGTTGGAAAGATGCAAAAAAGTCCTTAATGTGATGCGATGCCTACGTGGTACAGATTGGGGAGCAAATAGACATGCCTTGAGGTCAATATACACTGGCCTAATAAGGTCTGTACTGGATTATGGTAGTTTCATTTATGGCTCAGCAGCCAATACGTTACTGAAGAAACTGGATGTGGTCCAGAACCAAGCATTAAGGCTGTGTTGTGGTGCCATGAACACCACCCCTGTGGCGGCCATACAAGTTGAGATGGAGGACATGCCCCTTCATCTCAGAAGGGATCAGCTTGCCTCTGTATTTTGGGTAAATCTGAAAGGACATAGAGTTGACCACATAAGCCAGTGTGTATTACAGCCATGTCAAGAAAGGTTGCAGGCACACTCCAGGAGTTATGGTTGGACGATTGGTGAAAGGGTGAAAGGTATGGCTATTGGGGACCTGAAAATCAGCCCTACTGTGTTTATTCCACCTACTCCGCCTTGGGTTATGGAAGGGGTGCCCACTGATTTCCTGCTACTGGAAGAAAAACAAGGTGAAGAACTGGATAAATACAGAGTGCAAGAGTATTTAAATGAGAAATATTGGGATGAGGTTAAAATATTTACAGATGCCTCCAAACAAACAGATGGATCAGTTGGGGTTGCATTTGTCATCCCTGAACACAGCACTGAAGTAGGCATGAGAGTCACGGATGACTTGGCCGTCTACACGGCTGAATTAGTTGCTGTGTGGATTGCACTGCAGTGGGTGGAGCGGAATAGGCCTGACAAGGTAGTTATTGCCTCAGACTCCAGTTCTGCGCTGATCAGCATTGATACCTGGCAGTCAAAATCAAGGCAGGATGTAGTGTCCAATATATCACAAGTCTGCAACACCTTGCTAAAAAACGGAGTAAAACTTTCTTTTGTATGGGTACCTGCTCACATAGGAGTAGCAGGCAATGAAATGGCTGATAGCTGTGCCAAAAAAGCTGCCAGCAACAGCAATGTTGAGTTAGAAGTGGACTACAGCAAGGCTGAAGTCAAAAGCATAATAAAAAGAAAAACTAGAGAATCATGGCAGTCTCTATGGGACAGTGGACGTACTGGAAGGCATTTATACAGCATACAAAATAGTATAGGTCGATGTAGATCCTCAAACAGGAGTAAGGGAGAAGAAGACATTCTTTCAAGGATGAGATTTGGGCACACTAGGCTGAACGTCACCCTAGCACTTATGGGTAAGCATGTAGATGGAAGATGTGAGTTTTGTGGTAGCCCAGAATCTGTACAACATGTCATGTGTGAATGTCCTGAATATCAAGCAGAAAGGAATGTTTTAATGGAACAGCTGAGAAAAGAAAAACTAAGTTTGAGTATACAGGAACTTTTGAAAGTAAGCTCAGGCCATGTCTGCTATAATTATGTTTTTAAGTTTCTGAGGGATACAGGGCTTATTCAGAGGATCTAGTGTCACCAATCTTTTTTTTTTTTTTTTAATCACCCAGGTTAGTTGTAGAATAGGCTCTTGAACCATACCCCTGTCCAGCAGGTGGCGGTAATGCACCTCATACGTTAAGTTGCCAACCGCCATAAAAATCCAAGAAGAAGAAGAAGAAGACTCCAGTTGCCAGACTGTCTCCTGTAGACTTTCCTCGCCTTGCTACAGCCTCTTGATATTGTGCCTTCTTGATTCCCCCTGCCTGAATTATTCCTTGTTTTTTCTTGTCTAGTTTTCTGTCCAGTTTTTTGCCCCTGTTGTACCTGCCTGTTCTTTTGGATTGTGTTTTTGCTTCCTCTGTGTGTATTTCCCTTGTCCCTGTGTTCTTCGGTTTTTGTGAAGATTTTTCTGTCCTGTTTTCATCCCTGACTGTGCCTGCCTGCTCCACTGTGTTTTTGATCTCTTGGCCCGTTCTTTGACCACTGATTTTTGCCTGAGCCCTATTGTACCTCTGCCCTCTACTTCATTAAGGAAGTTTTTCTCTGAGCACTGCCTGTTTTGAGTCTGCTCTTGGGTCCTCACTTCACCTCAGCTCGCCATTTCTGACAGATAATTTTTACCCGTAGTAGGGTACAATTGCTGAGTTGCATCCGACATCACATCCGCCTCATTAAGCAACGGACATACTACAGCTCGCAATGCTTTACAAGGGGTTATTAATGAAAATAAAGCATTTTGGCGGCAATGCTTGGCGATATACACGTGAGCTAAAAGTTGTAGTCACACAGCAGGTGAACATTTGACGGTCACGCCTTCGCGCACTTGAGTGTAGCGCAGCTTGAGTGGCCACGCTCACTCACGTTGTGTGCACGCTTGGGACCCAGTTGTTATGGGAAAAGCCTGATACTGATTTGAGTGCGATCAGCACATGCAAATATGGCAGGCCTAGACATTAAGCATTTACCACTGGTGGCCCATTGGGCCAGTGGAATTGAAAAGTTACTGGCCCAAATGGAAAATGTGGTGGCCCGAATACGCGTGGTACCCAAACCACGGCTGCCGCAGGCAGCCGCTGCAAGCACCATAGGTGGTTGCACAAAAGGGGGGGGTCCGGGGGCCCTCCCCTGGAAAATTTTGATTTTTCAATTCATATTCATGCATTCTGGTGCATTTTAAGGTGAAATTAATGAAAATAAGATTATTCATATTTTGCTAACATTATTATATCTTTATTGTTTGTTCACATTGATATTTTATTGTTTGCATTTCTTGTTCTATCAATTTCTTAATTACATTAAAAAATTTCCTTTGTTTTTGTTCTCTGTTCGTTTAACACATGCTGTTGATTACTGTTTTACATTAACAGTTGTTTGTATAAGTTTTAGAATAAGCTAAGTTTTGCCTCACTAACTTGTTTATAGAATAAGCTTTGCCTGTAACCCACCCTGTGTGATATAGACATATTTTCCTTTTTTGTCATGGTTTCAACTTTGGCTCATATATTCTCAACATTGTAGATATTGAATTCTCACCACTGTAGATATTCTAATAGAAATAGAGGTACAATGAACTTTTTATATGCACCTTTATATAATACCCCTCCTAGAACTGCCACCTTATTGTGGTGGAGGGGTTTGTGTGCTTGAATGATCCTAGGAGCTATGTTGTCGGGGGCATTATGCCCCTGTCAGGGTTTCCCAAGGCAGACAGGTCCTAGGTGACAGGCCAGACTAAGAGCAGTTCACCAAAACCCCTATGGAGAAAAATCTGAGGACCGTGATGTTGCCCGGGATGACGCAGCCGGGGCCCCACCCTGGAGCCAGGCCCGGGGTTGGGGCTCGTATGCGAGCGCTTGGTGGCCGGGCCTTTGCCCATGGGGCCCGGCCGGGCTCAGCCCGAAGAGGTGACGTGGGCCCGACCTCCTGTGGGTTCACCACCCACAGAGGTAGCAGTAGGGGACTGGTGCAATGTGGATTGGGTGGCAGTCGAAGGCAGGGGCCTCGACGACCTGATCCCCGGACACAGCGGCTGGCTGTTGGGACATGGAATGTCACTTCACTGGGGGGGAAAGAGCCTGAGCTTGTGCAGGAGGTTGAGAGGTACCGGCTAGAGATAGTCGGGCTCACCTCCACGCACAGCTTGGGCTCTGGAACCCAGCTCCTCGAGAGGGGCTGGACTCTCCACTTCTCTGGAGTCGCCCGTGGTGAGCGGCGGCGGGCTGGTGTGGGCTTGCTTATAGCTCCCCAGCTCAGCCGTCATGTGTTGGAGTTTACCCCAGTGAACGAGAGGGTCGCCTCTCTGCGCCTTCGGATTGGGGAGAGGGCTCTTGCTGTTGTTTGTGCCTACGGCCCAAATAGCAGTATAGAGTATCCGGCCTTCTTGGAGTCCCTGGGAGAGGTACTGAGGAGTGCTCAGACTGGGGACTCCATTGTGCTACTGGGGGACTTCAATGCTCACGTGGGCGATGACAGTGACACCTGGAGGGGCGTGGTTGGGAAGAACGGCCTCCCCGATCTGAACCCGAGTGGTGTTTTGTTATTGGACTTCTGTGCTAGTCACGGTTTGTCCATAACGAACACCATGTTCGAGCATAGGGGTGTCCATAAGTGCACGTGGCACCAGGACACCTTAGGTCGGAGGTCGATGATAGACTTTGTAGTCGTTTCATCTGATCTCCGGCCCTATGTCTTGGACACTCGGGTGAAGAGAGGGGCTGAGCTGTCAACTGATCACCACCTGGTGGTGAGTTGGATCCGCTGACGGAGGAGGAAGCTGGACAGACCTGGCAGGCCCAAACGTATGGTGAGGGTCTGCTGGGAACGTCTGGCCGAGCACTCTGTTGGGGAGGTCTTTAACTCCCACCTCCGGGAGAGCTTTTCCCAGCTTCCGAGGGAGGCGGGGGACATTGAGTCTGAGTGGACCACGTTCTCTACCTCCATTGTGGACGCAGCTGTTCGGAACTGTGGCCGCAAGGTCTCCGGTGCCTGTCGTGGCGGCAATCCCCGAACCCGGTGGTGGACACCAGAAGTAAGGGATGCCGTCAAGCTGAAGAAGGAGTCCTATCGGGCCATATTAACCTCCAGGACTCCTGAGGCAGCTGACGGGTATCGGCAGGCCAGGCGTGCTGCAGCTTGGGCAGTTGCGGAGGCAAAAACTCGGAACTGGGAGGAGTTCGGGGAGGCCATGGAGAAGGACTATCGGTCGGCCTCGAAGAAATTCTGGCAAACCGTCCGGTGCCTCAGGAGGGGGAAGCAGTACTCTGCCAACACTGTTTACAGTGCGGGTGGGGAGCTGTTGACCTTGACTGGGGACATTGTCGGGCGGTGGAAGGAATACTTTGAGGATCTCCTCAATCCTACCGTCATGTCTTCCACTGAGGAGACTGAGGCTGATGACTCAGAGGTGGACTCGTCCATTACCCAAGCCGAAGTCACTGAGGTGGTTTGCAAGCTCCTCGGTGGCAAGGCACCGGGGGTGGATGAGATCCGCCCTGAGTATCTCAAGTCTCTGGATGTTGTGGGGCTGTCTTGGTTCACACACCTCTGCAACATCGCGTGGCGGTCAGGGACAGTGCCTCTGGAGTTGCAGACTGGGGTGGTGGTCCCTCTTTTTAAGAAAGGGGACCGGAGAGTGTGCTCCAATTATAGGGGAATCACACTTCTCAGCCTCCCAGGGAAGGTTTACTCCAGGGTACTGGATAGGAGAATTCGACCAATAGTCGAACCTCGGATCCAGGAGGAACAATGCGGTTTTCGTCCTGGTCGCGGAACACTGGACCAGCTCTATACCCTTCATAGGGTGCTCGAGGGTTCATGGGAGTTTGCCCAACCAGTCCACATGTGCTTTGTGGATCTGGAGAAGGCATTCGACCGTGTCCCCCGTAGTATTCTGTGGGGGGTGCTTTGGGAGTATGGGGTTCGGGGCTCTTTGCTAAGGGCTGTCCGGTCCCTGTACGAACGGAGCAGGAGTCTGGTTCGCATTGCCAGCAGTAAGTCAGACCTGTTCCCAGTGCATGTTGGACTCCGGCAGGGCTGCCCTTTGTCACCGGTTCTGTTCATAATTTTTATGGACAGACTTTCTAGGTGCAGCCAGGGGCCAGAAGGAATCCTGTTTGGGAACCACAGGATTTCATCTCTGCTTTTTGCGGATGATGTTGTCCTGTTGGCTTCTTCAAACCAGGACCTTCAGCATGCACTGGGGCGGTTTGCAGTTGAGTGTGAAGCGGCTGGGATGAGAATCAGCACCTCCAAGTCCGAGGCCATGGTTCTCGACCGGAAAAGGGTGGCTTGCCCTCTCCAGGTTGGTGGAGAAGTTCTGCCTCAAGTGGAGGAGTTTAAGTATCTCGGGATCTTGTTCACGAGTGAGGGAAGGATGGAGCGTGAGATCGACAGGCGGATCGGTGCAGCCTCCGCAGTGATGCGGTCGCTTTACCGGTCCGTCGTGGTGAAGAAGGAGCTGAGCCAAAAGGCGAAGCTCTCAATTTACCGGTCGATCTACGTTCTGACTCTCACCTATGGTCATGAGCTTTGGGTAATGACCGAAAGGACAAGATCGCGGATACAAGCGGCCGAAATGAGTTTCCTTCGCAGGGTGGCTGGGCGCTCCCTTAGAGATAGGGTGAGAAGCACAGTCACTCGGGAGGAGCTCGGAGTAGAGCCGCTGCTGCTCCACATCGAGAGGAATCAGCTGAGGTGGCTTGGGCATCTTTTTCGGATGCCTCCTGGACGCCTCCCTGGGGAGGTGTTCCAGGCATGTCCCCCCGGGAGGAGGCCCCGGGGAAGACCCAGGACATGCTGGAGGGACTATGTCTCTCGGCTGGCCTGGGAACACCTCTGTGTTCTTCCCGAGGAGCTGGCTGAGGTGTCTGGGGAAAGGGAAGTTTGGGCTTCCCTGCTTAGACTGCTGCCTCCACGACCCGGTCCCGGATAAAGCGGAAGAAGACGAGATGAGACGAGACGAGACCTTTATATAATAGCCACAAGACACACACAGGCCAGTCCCAAGTCTGGATGAAAGGTGAGGGTGGCATACTAACCCTTATCATGCTGGATTTAAATGGGCATTTTTATTGCCAATGAAGAAGTTTTATTTCTTAATTAATAAAATATCATGAGAATCACTGACAAACCATACAAAACATTTACATTGTTAGCGTGGAAGGATGTATCCCATTGAGTGGTTTCTATATCCACTTCTTTTGAGTGTACTTCTTGGTTTTAATAACGTCCTTGTTTGCTGGACACAAACATGGCAATAAGTTCTTGTGTTAATTGGCCAGACTCCACTTTTGGATCATTAATCCCTTTTGAGTGAGAATGCCCTGCATGCATGGTTTTATGTTGGTTTCTGGCACATCCATACAATTTTAAATACAATACCTACAATTAAAAACAGTTTGTTTTCATTGCAGTAATTTAATTCCTGGGCTCCCATCTGTAAAAGGGAGTGATGTTGCATCCCATTAATACACTTTACAATAGATTATTAGATTCTAATAGCATAGATGAGCCAAAATAATTGGGGATCTTTTTTAACGGGCCCCGATTTGTTACAAATATGAATAGGTGGGCCTTAAAGTAGAAAAGGTTGAGAACCCCTGACATATAGAACCTATATGGAATTATGTGGTAAACACAAAGGTGTTTAAAAAATATGTTTCATATTTTAGATTCTTCAATGAAGCCAGCATTTACCTTAATGATGCTTTACACACTATTGACATTGTCTTAACCAGCTTCATGAGGTAGTCATGGGACTCAGGGAAACCATGGCCTAATGGTTAGAGAAGCAGTTTTTGGACCAAAAGGTTGTTGGTTCAATTCCCTGGACCAGCAGAAAGGGCTGACGTGCCCTTGAGCATGGCACCCAAACCCCAACTGCTCCCTAGGTTGCTCTGGGTATATTGTACTGTACTTCGCTCTGAATAAGAGCATCTGCTAAATGCTGTTAATGTAATGTAGCTACTTGGAATGCTTTTCAATTAACAAGTGTCTTGTCAAAAGTTAATTAGTAAAATTGCTTGCCTGCTTAATGCATTTGAGATCAATAAATAATAAATATACAGTTAATAGCCCTATTCCACAACTGTAGTAATCCATATTATGTCAAGTAATGCTCAACTAAGTAAAGAGAAACAACATCCATCGTTGCTTTAAGACATGAAGGGTCTTTTAATGAATAAAAATAAACAATGAATTTGAAGGGGTGTCCAAACTTTTGACTGTTACTGTATATCTACACATATTCTACAGTGATGCTTGAAAGTTTGTGAACCCTTTAGAATTGTCTATATTTCTGCATAAATATGACCTAAAACAACATCAGATTTTCACACAAGTCCTAAAAGTAGATAAAGAGAACCCAGTTAAATAAATGAGACAAAAAAATTATACTTGGTCATTTATTTATTGAGGAAAATGATCCAATATTACATATCTGTGAGTAGCAAAAGTATGTGAACCTCTAGGATTAGCAGTTAATTTGAAAGTGAAATTAGAGTCAGGTGTTTTCAATCAATGGGATGACAATCAGGTGTGACTGGGCACCCTGTTTTATTTAAAGAACAGGGATCTATCAAAGTCTGATCTTCACAACACGTTTGTGGAAGTGTATCATGGCACAAACAAAGGAGATTTCTGAGGACCTCAGAAAAAGCATTGGTGATGCTCATCAGGCTGGGAAAGGTTACAAAGCCATCTCTAAAGAGTTTGGACTCCACCAATCCACAGTCAGACAGATTGTGTACAAATGGAGGAAATTCAAGACCATTGTTACCCTCCCCAAGAGTGATCGACCAGCAAAGATCACTCCTAGAGCAAGGCGTGTAATAGTCGGCGAGGTCACAAAGGACCCCAGGGTAACTTCTAAGCAACTGAAGGCCTTTCTCACATTGGCTAATATTAATGTTCATGAGTCCAGCATCAGGAGAACACTGAACAACAATGGTGTGCATAGCAGGACTGCAAGGAGAAAGTCACTGCTCTCCAAAAAGAACATTGCTGCTCATCTGCAGTTTGCTAAAGATCACATGGACAAGCCAGAAGGCTATTGGAAAAATGTTTTGTGGACAGATGAGACCAAAATAGAACTTTTTGGTTTAAATGAGAAGCATTTTGTTTGGAGAAAGGAAAACACTGCATTCCAGCATAAGAACCTTATCCCATCTATGAAACATGGTGGTGGTAGTATCAAGGTTTGGGCCTGTTTTGCTGCATCTGGGCCAGGACAGCTTGCCATCATTGATGGACCAATGAATTCTGAATTATACCAGCGAATTCTAAAGGAAAATGTCAGGACATCTGTCCATGAACTGAATCTCAAGAGAAAGTGGGTCATGCAGCAAGACAAAGACCCTAAGCAGACAAGTCGTTCTACCAAAGAATGGTTAGAGAAGAATAAAGTTAATGTTTTGGAATGGCCAAGTCAAAGTCCTGACCTTAATCCAATGGAAATGTTGTGGAAGGACCTGAAGCGAGCAGTTCATGTGAGGAAACCCACCAGCATCCCAGAGTTGGGGCTGTTCTGTATGGAGGAATGGGCTAAAATTCCTCCAAGCTAGTGTGCAGGACTGATCAACAGTTACCGGAAACGTTTAGTTGCAGTTATTGCTGCACAAGGGGGTCACACCAGATACTGAAAGCAAAGGTTCACATACTTTTGCCACTCACAGATATGTAATATTGGATCATTTTCCTCAATAAATAAATGACAAAGTAAAATATTTTTGTCTCATTTGTTTAACTGGGTTCTCTTTATCTACTTTTAGGACCTGTGTTAACATCTGATGATGTTTTATGTCATATTTATGCAGAAAGATAAATTCTAAAGGGTTCACAAACTTTCAAGCACCACTGAATATATTTGTTTGAAATAGACTTCTCTTCCTTGTTAACAATTTTTAGCCTTATTAGCCTCCCAGCTTCAGTGCAAAACCGAAGCCATATCAGACACCAAACCTATCTCCGCTAATTAAAACATTTAGAGTAGGCAGAAAATTGTGTTGATTTTAATTTTCAGCTAATCATTCCTTTAAAGCTGTGAAATGTTTGTGACCTGAACAGACTAGCATCAGATGAACTCGTCTGAGGAAATATTTCGAATCAAGCTTCCTAATCCTATTAAAAGCAATAGACCATTAGACGTTTGTTCTCATCAGTCATTTTCACACAGTAGTTCTCTCCAGCTGTCAGCTCAAAGATTGATGCCTAGACTCCCATCTTTCTGTGTTCACCAATAAAACCCAACCTCGCGGAAACTACCCGGGTCAGGTGGTCCTGGGGAAGGAGCCACAGCACCTCTGCTGCAAACAGGTGCGGATTTCACACATTATTTCATCTCCATGTTTTCAAGCATGGTGCGTGGTTGTCATTAATAATAACTGTCTCCATGGATGTTTGGCATCCCTCAGTTGGGGCAGCCCCGGGTGAGGGGATGTGCAGATGGCAGCAGGTGAAGAAGCCATGGATCAAGAGGGATTCATGGCACAGTGCTGACATCTACATCAGTCACATCCTGAGCCCAATACCCACTGTGGCTCATGCTGAGGACGTTTTCTCACTGTCAGTTGCAAAGAGAAATGCAATGTATCAAGCTTTTATATTAAGTAGCCTTTTGTTATGACTGCAACATCCATGCTAGGGATAACACATATTTATAAAAACTAAACTTTATGTCCTCATTGCCTTTAACATTTTATACACAAAAAAAAACAAGGATTGGCACATCAAGTATTTTTAGTGCTTAACCATTATATCCCATATAGAATATACTGCTATAAATAAGACAATTTGAAGTTTTTGTTTTGTTGTGTAGTACTGCATCGCATTACTATTTTTGAATAGTGTCATAGAACATTGACACTGGGAGAATAAACTTGTATGACTTGGTCCACTCATCTTTAAATATCCCATTTATATCACCAACCTTGCTGG
Source organism: Neoarius graeffei (assembly GCF_027579695.1). Lineage (NCBI taxonomy): Eukaryota > Metazoa > Chordata > Actinopteri > Siluriformes > Ariidae > Neoarius > Neoarius graeffei. The sequence goes on from NC_083583.1 coordinate 25,036,677, forward strand.
AAACAAGCCATGTTATCAAACCACAGAGGGGAAATAAAATGGAAAGTCTGTGAAAACTCAACTTTTTCTGACCAAATATGTCTACAGCTGTACATCATCTGTGGTCTGATGAGTGGTCTTCAGCTAAGATAGATGGATGGATGGATGGATGGACGTAACTGCAACATTGAAGCAAAATTGGAAATTAGGATCACGCTTTTTTTTCAGACAGTCATCAGCTCTGCTGCTTGATTTTCCAAGTACAGCTTTCCATCAGCTGAAATACTGACATGTTGGATCTCTATCCAGACTGCAGTCTGTCCTTTGATGACCCCTGCTCTAATAGGTGCAAAGGGATCAATGGAAGGGTTGGTGCTATATTCAGAACAAGCAGTACATTCTCACAAATAAAAAGAAGCATCCCCAAAGCCATTATAACTCATCTAATACAACTTTCCTAACACAGATACTCTAAAACATGTCTAATTCCTCTGTGCCTCTATACCGGCCAGAGAGTTCAGCTACCATGTAACCTGCTCCAGGTCAGCCAAGGGGCTCGGTCCCTTGGCCCCTCATAGTGGCACGCAATAAATGTAATTATGATAGATGGGACAATTTCTGCTGGCCCTTTTTTGCCAAGAGCGTCATACTCATCTTGCTTCCCTGCAGCTGTAATGGCTTTTTGATGGACTTTTTAACTCACAAAAGCACGGCAAGAGCAGAACAGACCTGTGGGGTTTCTAATATAACATGTAATAGCACCCAGTGACACTTCCAGCTTTGTTCTCAAGTAGTCAACCCTGCTTCTGTATGGAATTATTTATTTATTTATTTACTTACTTAGAATGGCGCAACATGTTGCTTTAACGGCTCTCTTTATAGCACTGACACTTTTGTGGGAGACAATAATATCTCTTCTGACATCAGTATATGAGCAGCACTCTTCTAAATATAGCTATGCATGAAGCAATAAAACCACATGAGCACATCTAAAAATAGAAATATGTGAAGTTCAGACATCAAACCAAGGTTTGTGAACCTCATCTTGAATGCTAAAAACACTGATAAATGGTTGATTATATGTAAAATAGCTAAGAGTTTAAATGATTTGTGTTTCAGGTTGAAGTCATATGTCATTTTGTACTGATTCTATAAATATTAATGGTTAAAAGGACAAAACATCACAATTATTTACAACACAATTATGCTGATTACATTCAGAAATACAGATCCTATGTAACCACAGCAACAAAAAAAGAAAATTTGAAAACGTACTGTATACCTTGACCATTAAAAGTCTAAAGTTCTCAAAGTTGTCATCTGTCTTCATTCCCCTTATGGTGTGTCTGACAGTCCTGCACCATCTGTAACTATAAATCCACAATGGAGACCAAACAAGTATTTTCACAAAGTCTTTATTGAACGACCAGAAAAGTCTCATTGGGATAAAAGAGTGATGCTCCTGGCATCAATAATTTAAAAATATATACAGATCATTTGTCATTTGGAAAAATTTCAAACCTTTAATGAAGATATATGCAACCCCGATTCCAAAAAAGTTGGGACAAAGTACAAATTGTAAATAAAAACGGAATGCAATGATGTGGAAGTTTTAAAATTCCATATTTTATTCAGAATAGAACATAGATGACACATCAAATGTTTAAACTGAGAAAATGTATCATTTAAAGAGAAAAATTAGGTGATTTTAAATTTCATGACAACAACACATCTCAAAAAAGTTGGGACAAGGCCATGTTTACCACTGTGAGACATCCCCTTTTCTCTTTACAACAGTCTGTAAACGTCTGGGGACTGAGGAGACAAGTTGCTCAAGTTTAGGGATAGGAATGTTAACCCATTCTTGTCTAATGTAGGATTCTAGTTGCTCAACTGTCTTAGGTCTTTTTTGTCGTATCTTCCATTTTATGATGTGCCAAATGTTTGCTATGGGTGAAAGATCTGGACTGCAGGCTGGCCAGTTCAGTACCCAGACCCTTCTTTTACGCAGCCATGATGCTGTAATTGATGCAGTATGTGGTTTGGCATTGTCATGTTGGAAAATGCAAGGTCTTCCCTGAAAGAGGCGTCGTCTGGATGGGAGCATATGTTGCTCTAGAACCTGGATATACCTTTCAGCATTGATGGTGTCTTTCCAGATGTGTAAGCTGTCCATGCCACACGCACTAATGCAACCCCATACCATCAGAGATGCAGGCTTCTGAACTGAGCACTGATAACAACTTGGGTCGTCCTTCTCCTCTTTAGTCCGAATGACACGGCGTCCCTGATTTCCATAAAGAACTTCAAATTTTGATTCGTCTGACCACAGAACAGTTTTCCACTTTGCCACAGTCCATTTTAAATGAGCCTTGGCCCAGAGAAGACGTCTGCGCTTCTGGATCATGTTTAGATACGGCTTCTTCGTTGAACTATAGAGTTTTAGCTGGTAACGGCGGATGGCACGGTGAATTGTGTTCACAGATAATGTTCTCTGGAAATATTCCTGAGCCCATTTTGTGATTTCCAATACAGAAGCATGCCTGTACAGTATGTGATGCAGTCCCGTCTAAGGGCCCGAAGATCACGGGCACCCAGTATGGTTTTCCGGCCTTGACCCTTACGCACAGAGATTCTTCCAGATTCTCTGAATCTTTTGATGATATTATGCACTGTAGATGATGACGTTCAAACTCTTTGCAATTTTACACTGTCGAACTCCTTTCTGATATTGCTCCACTATTTGTCAGTGCAGAATTAGGGGGATTGGTGATCCTCTTCCCATCTTTACTTCTGAGAGCCGCTGCCACTCCAAGATGCTCTTTTTATACCCAGTCATGTTAATGACCTGTTGCCAGTTGACCTAATGAGTTGCAATTTGGTCCTCCAGCTGTTCCTTTTTTGTACCTTTAACTTTTCCAGCCTCTTATTGCCCCGTCCCAACTTTTTTGAGATGTGTTGCTGTCATGAAATTTCAAATGAGCCAATATCTCATCTCATCTCATTATCTCTAGCCGCTTTATCCTTCTACAGGGTCGCAGGCAAGCTGGAGCCTATCCCAGCTGACTACGGGCGAAAGGCGGGGTACACCCTGGACAAGTCGCCAGGTCATCACAGGGCTGACACATAGACACAGACAACCATTCACACTCACATTCACACCTACAGTCAATTTAGAGTCACCAGTTAACCTAACCTGCATGTCTTTGGACTGTGGGGGAAACCGGAGCACCCGGAGGAAACCCACGCGGACACGGGGAGAACATGCAAACTCCACACAGAAAGGCCCTCGCCGGCCACGGGGCTCGAACGCAGGACCTTCTTGCTGTGAGGCGACAGCGCTAACCACTACACCACCGTGCCACCCATGAGCCAATATTTGGCATGAAATTTAAAAATGTCTCACTTTCGACATTTGATATGTTGTCTATGTTCTATTGTGAATACAATATCAGTTTTTGAGATTTGTAAATTATTGAATTCTGTTTTTATTTACAATTTGTACTTTGTCCCAACTTTTCTGGAATCGGGGTTGTATTTTGGACTTTGGCTTATGATTGCTGCACACACACACAACTTTGGGTGACTCTAGGTGGCATTCTATAAGTCAAGAAATATTTACAGTTTATCATTGTTGTTATTATATATTCTTTTATGTATTTATTCCAGCTGTAATTCTGTGGTGCCTCAGCTCTGAGCTATAAGCCTAGCTAGACTATGTTTTTAAGTTTATTACTAGCTATGCCTGTAAAGCACTTTGGGTCAACTCGTGTTGTTTTTTAAATGTGCTCTATAAATAAATTGACTTGACTTGACACTTTTTCCATGGAATAAAAAAATGTATTCTATTCCCTTCTCGTGGGTTTCATTTGGTTTGATAGCATGCAGTATTGTTAGCATATCACTTATCCTACGTGTATTACGTCACTCTACCCAATGGAGAATGAGCGTTGAATATGGTTTATGATATTGCATGGTTGTCAAGACAACATGACGTCACACGTCGGAGATGTAAAACTTCCACGCTAGTGAGCGACTGTGACAATTTTAAACAAACATGGCTGCCAGGTTTGCTTCGTTAAATGTGGAAGATTTTGAGAGAATTTTGAAAGAGAAAGACTTGTTGAACACCCGAAAGGAATATGTATGTATAATAATAATAATAATAATAATAATAGTATTGGCTGGCTTTTTTTTCATGGTATATCAGATATATTCCATTCAGCAGGCATAATATTGAACTTGTCTTTGATTCGTCCAATATCAAGTTAGCTGAAAAGAATATATCTGATACACCATTAAAAAAAGCCAGTCAATATTATTTAAATATGTCACTCAGATCCACAGTGTATTTTGTATGAAAAATGTCAGTTTTTCAACACAAGAAGATAAACTTCATATCTTCAAGCCAACATGTGATGTTCTTTTTTATTATATTAACACATTCACAAACAAAAAGCACCCAAATTTATCATCAATTTCCTCGCAAGTGACATATAGAGATTTGTGTCATAGTTTTGGTTCTCCAGATGTAGCGTGTATGAAAAATACGAGTGGTGTATTTCCCAGTAAAACACTCATGTCTATATTATATATAATATATATATTGTATATGTGGAGCGGCACGGTGGTGTAGTGGTTAGCGCTGTCGCCTCACAGCAAGAAGGTCCGGGTTCGAGCTCCGTGGCCGGCAAGGGCCTTTCTGTGCAGAGTTTGCATGTTCTCCCCGTGTCCGGGTGCTCCGGTTTCCCCCACAGTCCAAAGACATGCAGGTTAGGTTAACTGGTGGCTCTAAATTGACCGTAGGCGTGAATGTGAATGGTTGTCTGTGTCTATGTGTCAGCCCTGTGATGACCTGGCGACCTGTCCAGGGTGTACCCCGCCTTTCGCCCGTAGTCAGCTGGGATTGGCTCCAGCTTGCCTGCGACCCTGTAGAACAGGATAAAGCGGCTAGAGATAATGAGACGAAATGAGATACTGTATATGTGTGTATAAAAAAAGTTGATTTTCCATGATATGATACTAAGAGAAACGGAGATAACATAAAATTATCCAATTCAATTCATTTTGTATAAAGCTATCTAGTACTGTGTTACCTGAGAGCAGTCTCAGTTTTAAGACCAGTCTTGAGACCACAAATCAATGGTCTTTGTCTGGTCATAAACTCAGGTGAAATTGTACTCAGCCTTGTCTTGGTTTCGGCCTGCAAACACTTGGAATATTTTTCCCACACCACACAAGACCATAACATCATTTTCATGAATAATTACTTTGTAATATTTCCATTACAGTACAAAAGTAAATGTATCTCTGCTTGTGGAGGTATACTGTATTGCGCCTATAAATTTCAATTGACGATGCTTCAAAACACTTCCTCTTCTTATGTTCAAAATTATATAGCATAAGTACTTGTAATGCACAGCTGTATTTGGTCTCAGAAAATTGACAAACAAAACAAATTCTAGTTTTTAATGCATTTTATTTACCTGCTGTGTGCTTCAGTGAAAGGAGATGTGCTTTAATTCACCAATCTTTACATAATTATCTCATCTCATTATCTTTAGCCGCTTTATCCTGTTCTACAGGGTCACAGGCAAGCTGGAGCCTATCCCAGCTGACTACGGGCGAAAGGCGGGGTACACCCTGGACAAGTCGCCAGGTCATCACAGGGCTGACACATAGACACAGACAACCATTCACACTCACATTCACACCTACGGTCAATTTAGAGTCACCAGTTAACCTAACCTGCATGTCTTTGGACTGTGGGGGAAACCGGAGCACCCGGAGGAAACCCACGCGGACACAGGGAGAACATGCAAACTCCGCACAGAAAGGCCCTCGCCGGCCACGGGGCTCGAACCCGGACCTTCTTGCTGTGAGGCGACAGCGCTAACCACTACACCACCATGCCGCCAAATATGATAATGTGGATAAAAATATTAAAATTTATAGTGATTTGCATTGACAAAGGAAACTTTAAGAAATAGTCTGAAAATTATACTAACTTAGAGGTTTGAGTACACTGGGCAATTTAGAGTTAATCTAGAACATTTTTAGTCATTTTAGGTATTTTTCAAGATAACTCCACCCCCATCCCCTATTCTCATGACACAAGAGTCACTGAATGAATAACTGAAGTACACAACTACAACACTAGAAACAAATCTAACATTCACATGGTTGAAATATCATCCAAGTCTGGTTATAGATCCTTCAAATATTCTGCTGCTAAATTATACAACAGTTTGAATTCTATAGTTATAAACTCAAAGTGTGTTAAATCATTTTGCTCAAACTATTGACGTATATGACTAAAAATGTTCTAGATTAACTCTAAATTGCCCAATGTACTCAAACCTCTAAGTTAGTATAATTTTCAGACTATTTCTTAAAGTTTCCTTTGTCAATGCAAATCACTATAAATTTTAATATTTTTATCCACATTATCATATTTGGCGGCATGGTGGTGTAGTGGTTAGTGCTGTCGCCTCACAGCAAGAAGGTCCGGGTTCGAGCCCCGTGGCCGGCGAGGGCCTTTCTGTGCGGAGTTTGCATGTTCTCCCTGTGTCCGCGTGGGTTTCCTCCGGGTGCTCCGGTTTCCCCCACAGTCCAAAGACATGCAGGTTAGGTTAACTGGTGACTCTAAATTGACCGTAGGTGTGAATGTGAGTGTGAATGGTTGTCGGTGTCTGTGTGTCAGCCCTGTGATGACCTGGCGACTTGTCCAGGGTGTACCCCGCCTTTCGCCCGTAGTCAGCTGGGATAGGCTCCAGCTTGCCTGCGACCCTGTAGAACAGGATAAAGCGGCTAGAGATAATGAGAATGAGATTATCATATTTTAAAATTTTTCTATTTGTTATTATATATTTGCCATTCATTTATATTCGTTATGCACAGCTTTCATGTAAATAAGTGTCAGCTTTTGAAACCCTGTGCCTAATAAATTTTATTATTATTATTATTATTATTATTATTATTTCATAATGATGAAAGTCATATGTCTCAACCCACCTGAACACCTATGAGAAATTTTAGAGCCAATCTAGAGCCATCATCAAAACACTAATTTTGATTATTCCAATACAATGTAGAGGGAACTTGGGAACAAGAACTTGGGTGAGCTTCACAAGAAGTGAACTGAGGCTGGTGTCAATGCATCAAGAGCCACTGTGCACAGACATCTTCAGGAAAGGGGCTACAACTGTCGCATTCCTAATATCAAGCCACTCCTGAACCAGAGACAGCATCAGAAGCATCTTACCTGGGCTAAGGAGAGAAAGAACTGGACTGTTGCTCAGTGGTCCAAAGTCCTCTTTTTTTCAAATGAAAGTAAATTTTGCATTTCATTTGGAAATCAAGGTCCTAGAGTCTGGAAGAAGAGTAGAGAGGCACAGAATCCAAGGTGTTTGAAGTCCAGTGTGAAGATTCTGCAGTCTGTGATGATTTGCGGTGCCATGTCATCTGCTGGTGTTGGTCCACTGTGTTTGATCAAGCCCAAAGTCAATGCAGCCATCTACCAGGAGATTTTAGAGCACTTCATGCTTCCATCTGTTGACAAGCTTTATGGAAATGCCAATTTCCTTTTCCAGCAGGACTTAGCACCTACCCACAGTGCCAAAGCTACTACCAAATGGTTCACCGACCATGATATTACTGTGCTTGATTGGCCAGCTAACTCGCCTGACCTGAACCCCATAGAGAATCTATGGGGTATTATCAAGAGGAAGATGAGAAACACCCGACCCAAAAATACAGACGAGCTGAAGGCCACTATCAAAGCAACCTGGGCTTCAGTAACACCTCAACAGTGCCACAGGCTGATCGCCTCCATGCCACGCCGCACTGATGCAGTAATTTGTGGTAAAGCAGCACCAACCAAGTATGGAACGTATAAATGAACATACTTTTCAGATGTTGAATATTTCTGTATTGTAAATCCTTTTTTGATTGATCTTAGGAAATATTCTAATAATTTGAGATACTGGATTTCTGATTTTCATGAGCTATAAGCCATAATCATCAAAATTAAAACAAAAAGGCTTGAAATATTTCACTTTACATGTAATGAATATAGAATATATGAAAGTTTATCTTTCGGAATTAAATTAAAAAAAAAGAACTTTTTCGTGATATTCAAATTTTTTGAGATGCACTAGTACATATTGTAAATATAAGTCTTAGTATAAAATAAACATGCAATGGACAAATGTTGATTCAGTTTTTAATCAGAGCGATGTAAATATTCCTTCTAAAACATCCCAAATGAAGTAATGCTCTGATCTGAGTCAAGAATCTGATCTCCTATTGTATTTATAATACACTGAATGGATAATAATGTTGTGAAAAAAGGCCATTGTTCTCAGACATAATTGCAAGGAACATAAGGATGAGAGTGGATTGGGTTACCGGTCAGTGAATTGCTGTAGTCTCTCAGTAGCCCCACTTGATCTCATCCTGCTGATTTCAGCACCTGTGGTTTTTAAAGTGCAGAATGGTGCATCCTTATAGCCCATTTATTACATTCCAGACCCATTTACTTGCCTCTTAAGACCTATAAGTCCTTGGTTTACCTCTCAGTTAGAAAGTAAGCTTTCAGACTTTACTGTGTTTATGAACCGAGGCCATAATTTAATTGAATTTGAAATGGGATTCAAGTCGAAGTATGTCGTGCTTATACTGTATGTGTAACATAATGTTACAAACAATGATATACTGTACAGTTTTTTTCGATATAAACAACTTGATTGGCTTCATAGATGGACATGGTGACACTAAATTGCACCTAAATTGATGTGAATGTGTCCATGGTATCTTGCAATTGACTGGTGTCCCATCCAAAGTGTATTCCTTTACACCTTACACCCACAGTTCCTGTGATAGCCTCATACATTGATGTTAAATGTAATACAGAGTTTATTGTGGTAATGTCAAACATCCTAATAAAGCTCATAAGCCTCACAGATAAAGATCTTATACCTTCCTAGTACAGCAGATTGTAAAGATGGAAATCAGTTGTAGAATTGATCATAGTTGCATGCAAACCACAACAGAGCTTCTTTGTCTTTACAAACTGAGAGGGGCCAGTCATAAACCTGCTGTGTGTAATGCTACAGCCATCTGTGACCAGGAAACCATGAGGGTACAGTTGGCTGTGGTCTTCTTTGATGGAAAGGATGGCTTCCTGTTGAGCACAGACTGGCCTGAGACATCCATTACTGGAACAGTCTGTCCTACAAAATATATTGTTACCAGTGTGTTTTAAATCCATATTTTTGTCAAGAAATAAAAGTATATTTTAGTTCAGCTGATTGACTTGGACATGTTTGATGTCTTTAATTTTATTTCTGTTGGATTTCTGATATTAATGTTGCCAGAAATTAAGGGAAGCTTATGTAAACTATGAAAATAATTTCATAAAATAACAGAATAAGCTCATATTCCTTCCCATGCCATTAGGCACTTTGGGCAGTGCCAATCCCCGTTTCTGTAGCCCTCGGCCTCTCGCCTATTACATAGCTGAGGTTACATTGTGTGTGTTGGGGGGCTGGTCCTTTGGTAACTGCGAGAGTTTGACTCCCTACTCACATCTGTGATGTGGCCTCGCCAGATGGCAGTAGGTACCATTTGTATGATGGTGTTTGGTATGACCCGACCACGAGCAGAACTCACGATCTCCCGATTGAGAGACATACATGCTAACCACTAGGCCAACTTGCGGTATAAGGTTATACTAAAAATATACAAATCAAATTTCGAATCCAGATCATTTTGTTGGATTTTGTCCCAATTTGTCAATTCCCACTCACTAACTAGCAACTCCCCTAACAGACAACAGCTATTAACTGGGGAGGTCGTGCTACGACCTGCTGGTCATGCTACATCATAAGACAGCTAAACACTCTCAAGGGTATGGAACATACACTATATGGCCAGATATAATTTGTGTAAACTTGACTATCACATCCATATGTTATTCTTCCCCAAACTGTTGCCACAAATTTGGAAGCAAACAACTTTAAAGGGTGTCTTTTTTTGTATGCTGTAACATTACAATTTCACTCACTGGAACTGGTCTAGTCTAAACATGTTCTAGCATAACAGTTCCCCTGTGCACAAAGCGAGGTCCATGAAGGCGAGGTTTGCCAAGGCTAGAGTGGAAAAATGCAAGTGTCCTGCACAGAGCCCTGACTACAACCCCACTAAACATCTTTGGGATGTATTGGAACAGGACTCCTCATCCAACGTAAGTGCCTGACCTCAGTATTGCTGTTGTGGTTGAATGAGCAAATGCTCACAGCCACACTCCAAAATCTAGAGGAAAGCCAAGAGTGGAGACTATTATAACAGTAAAGGAGGGACTAAATCTGCAATGGGATGATCAAACATCACATATGGGTGTGATGGTAGTGTTGTCAGTGTAACCGAGACTAAGTCATGTGTGTGTGTAATATATATATATATATATATATATATATATATATATATATATATATATATATATATACTGATGTTCTTATAGCTGGATTTTCATCTAGTGCAGCAGGTCTGATTGGATAAAAAAAATAACCTCTGCACACCAGCACAGGGGTACGGATTCAATCTCTTCATTGAAGGATGAACTAAACCACAACATTTGGCTTTGACTGATTTTTTTTCTTTCTGTCACAATGGGAAGATACAGCCAAGTGTGCAATGCTTTCAATCAACAAATCTCTTCATCCACTTACATTATATGGGCAATGTACAAAACTAGCGAGCCATCTTGCCAGAGGCTAAGCTATAAGGCAAGAAAACAAGCAAACTCTCTGTCAAGCAGGTGCCCCAGACAGTGGATGTCAATCTGAGGATGAACTTTATTCACTTAAGAATTATTAATGAAGCTTTACTTACACTGATGTAGGGCTTTTTATAATATACCCATAATAAAGTCACAATGTAATCTACCTATCTCTCTGTCTGTTGAAGCATTTTCTAAACTTTTTGACTGAATTATTTTAATGAATTATCTTAATGAGTCCTTGGCAGACGTTATGAGTTCTTGTTGCTTGTTTAATGTTGATCTTACCTTAAAATGTTTGATTAAATTCAAAATTACAGTATTTGAGTTTGGCAAATCATTTGGCATATAACCATGAACGAAGCTAAGTAGTTCAGGGTCCTTGTCTAAGAGTCCTTCAGTAGCTCTCTGGCAGTTCTGAAAGTTGAATTTAAACCCTTCCAGATGATAGCACAGAACCAACATGCACTAGGAATATACACCGGCTGACAGATGAGTTCGTGTTGCCTCACCACAGAAAACAACAGTGGGCCATCAGTTACGCAACAAGAGCTTCACAGTAACTTCAGTTGATGATGTAAGATCTGTACCAGTCATGGAAAAAAAATACTCCATACTAGAAGGCAATAGTCTGTATTCATAATTTAAAAAGAAACTGGAGGCCCAATTTCCCTGTAGCATAAAGTCGACTTATCGAATCACACACTACAGAACTGGTATGTCTAGTATAGAATACAACACCACCTAAGGTTTACTAGTATGTTGTAAACATGCATTTCCTGATGCCTTAATCTGGACACATCATCAGTGATGTTCCTGGGATCATTGGGTGTTTCGGGTCTTTCAACATCATACACTCTCCTCCACTGGGGTTGATCAGACCACAGCGTGTGTCCAGACAGCTCTAACTACTCTGTTCCCAATGGCTCTCCTCTTTTTACCCACAGCCATCTTGAGGCTTTCTCAGCCATCTTGATGGTGCTGTGGATGGCTCTCCTCTTCCTCCACAGGCGATTGCTCTAAGACAACGAGGGAGGCTCAGGCCAAGTTTACATTAGACCGTATCTGTCTCGTTTTCTTCGCGGATGCACTGTCCGTTTACATTAAAACGCCTGGAAACGCCGGAAAATGGGAATCCGCCAGGGTCCACGTATTCAATCTAGATCGTGTCTGGTCCGGTGCTGTGTAAACATTGAGAATACGCGGATACGCTGTGCTGAACTCTAGCTGGCGTCGTCATTGGACAACGTCACTGTGACATCCACCTTCCTGATTCGCTGGCGTTGGTCATGTGACGCGACTGCTGAAAAACGGCGCGGACTTCCGCCTTGTATCACCTTTCATTAAAGAGTATAAAAGTATGAAAATACTGCAAATACTGATGCAAATACTGCCAATTGTGTAGTTATGATTGTCTTTAGGCTTGCCATCCTTCCACTTGCAAGTGGTAAGTGATATGCACTGGGATCACACACACAGCGGCTCAGTCCCGAATCATTGCTTGTGCACTTCACTCGCGCGCTCTGTGAGCTGCGCAGGGCCGGAGTGCGCACCCTCCAGAGGGCACTCGCTGTTCAGGGCGGAGTGATTTGGAGCACAGGATGCCTGCGGAGCCGAGCGTATCCATTTATTGGCATTGCTGTGTGCACACTAATCGTTTTAAAAACGTTAATCTGATGATCCGCTGATACGGTCTAATGCAAACCCCACCTCAGTCTCCTCTAAAAATGATGAACATCATGTAGGATGAATTGCGCTAGGCTTATGTTATAGCCGACCTTATAACATTGCTATTTCAGATCCAGAATCATAGAAATATATGTGCTCAACCCAACTACAGTGCGAAATCATTCCGTTATAACTTTCCCCAGTTCGCCTAATGTGTGCGTGAGTTTTTCCCCCTCGTGACAACGCGATGCAGCCCAGCCTCAGTGGACTTCAATGGCATTTGGGAGCTATGCGCTTTTCAATATCAAAATGCAAGACGATTATTGGACAAATACTGCGAAAATGCCCGCCCATGGACTCCCACGGACTCCCAGCCTCACAGTGGACTTCAATGGCATTTGGGAGCTATGCGCTTTTCAATCTCAAAATGCAAGACGATTATTGGACAAATACTGCGAAAACGCCCACCCACGGACTCCCAGCCTCACAGTGGGAGGGACATGGCAAAGCTTTCCGCGAGGAGACTGGTGATTGGTGAAAGCGGCCGGATATTTTCTTTGATTGACAGCTCGTTTCAAATACAGGCAGCGGTGAATTTCAGTTCAGTCCCATGCGGATTCGCAAGTGGTGTGGTGTATTGTAAGAGATCAGCTTACATTTCGATTTCATTCATTACATACGGTTTCTACCAGCTTTTTTAGTTTGTATATATTTTCATTGTAAATAAAGTGTAAATATAGTGTTGTCAAGTTTGCTATCTTAGTTCCAGAAATTTCGTTTATTTGAGTGACTGAACTTGAACTTGAGGGGGCTAGTCAGCTAGCAAGAAAGCTGCGCACGGATGCCAAGCATTGCTGATTTAATTTTGGCGAAGCCATTTGCCAGTCTTCCTTTCAAGGAAAAAATTAAAATTAAAGAGCAGGGTAGACCAACACCTCAAATTGACTTGGTGAAAAAGGTAGGGAATAATACTCGTTCCTTTCAGCTCTCCTGGTACAAGAAAGTGAATTGGCTAACAGCAAGTGACCCACATCAACAACAGTAAATAGGCTACTTTAGTAATATGTCATGGATGGACCAAAAATATAGAATCTATTTAAAATGTTTATGCTGAGTATATTATATTGGAATATATATTTTTCTGGATATGAATTAAACACAGCTACAATTTGGAAAACATTTTTAAACAAAAACACAGCCGAGAACATTTCACACTACAGACCTGGATTAAAAGTGAAGGGTTATCAGAATTGTCAATAAAACATTTCTCAGTCAAAATAAGTAAAATATAGGGAAAGTGTCATTGAATGAAATGTGTAGCACCCAGCTCTATGTTTGGCTCCCCAAGGTCAGTGCTTGTGCCTATTCCAGAACACTCTGCTGTTACTGCTGAGGTTTCTGACAAACAGTTGCTTTCAATAATGATCAATTTTTAAACAACATGCCACATGCCACAATTTTAAAATATAAAATGTTAAAATATACCCCCCCAACACCACCATCATGTATATTGGACAGTAGGCTAATGTGCCAAAAGAACCTGTTATTTCACAGTTTGTGACCCTGCCAACAATCAGCCAGATCAGAGGCAAGAGTATGGGCAAAATTGATGTGTTTTTTCTTTTTTCCTTTTAAAATCTGGAAATATCGTAACCGGCCAGCCTCCCCTGTTTGAAAGACTACCAGCCGCCACTGTCTTCCTCTCACCTTCAATGCCCAAACTAATGAAGGCTCTGGCTAAAGAACAGGCCAAGAATCCCCTACAGCCGACCCTACTCTCCATCCTGACTGCTGACAATTGCTTATCAGTTCCGCGTAATTGGAGAGCTTTCTTTCAGTACCACATCAGTACCATACTGTATAGTGACCATAGGTATGTTTATGAATTGTGACAGTATTTAGTGATGTCAGTTTGCACTTTGGGAAATACAAGTCAAACAAACTAGCCAATCTACCCTGCATTCAGCTAACCACATGGTCAGAAATGTTCACATCACTGTCCTCTGATGCTGATTCAGTTGGTGCTAAAGTGCACTGTCATGGACAATTAGTGCGGTTCTCACTAGCGCAAAAACTAAGGGTGAAATCAAGTACAAGATGGAACTTGAACAAATCATTTAAACTTTTGACATTTCAGAAAGAAAACCACAATTCATTAACTTCTGGGATTCACAGTACCTTTAATTTGATCTGTACCTGGTACTGGACATAACAATCTTATTAAAATCATCATTTCATTACATATCTTGATGCAATTTGATTCAAGAAAAGCATCCATCTAGTCCTTCTTATTCACTATAACCACAGACTGTAAAAAGATATGGACGGCGTGCTACCATTCACTCGCATTATGTAGAAATGAAACTGAAATACCTCTGCAATGTTGTCAAATTTGCAGCCAAAGTCTGAGAAAGTAGAGAGGCAAAGTGAGTTAGACCTCAATTGTTTGGTAAATCCAACTCCTTGGAGATATTTCATTAATGCATATACGTCTAATCAGGACATTTAGCACTCAGACATGTACTGGACATTCCCTAATAGATTAACCGTGGTTTCAGGAAAAGCAGCCAATTTAGACCATAGTCGGCAGTGCACAGCAAGTTAAAAGCTTATTATTTGGGACACCTACTTATAAAATATTAATGTTATTGGTAACGTATGTGTTCACAAATAAACAAATAGCGTTTGCGCAAATTTCGATAGCTGGCTGGCTGGATGTCGTGAAATAATATTGTCATCATGGTGGCTATATGTGCTAAGAAGATTAAGCTAGCGCAATTAAACTAGCCTTTTTCCTATTAAACCTCTCAATGTTTCAAATGTTTTTAACAAATATGGCTAACGGTTTTTATTCTATCCACATTCACTGGACATGAGCAATTGCGTGCTCTGATTGGCTACTCTACTACTAGGCTATCAGCTCATATACCATGATTAGAGAAAAACAAAATGGCTGAGTGCATCAAGTCAGATATATCACTTTGTTATCAAGTATTTAAAAGAAACAGAAATAGCTAAAAGAATATAGTTTTTTCCCGCCCTAATATCGCCTGGTCCACACTCCAGCCCAGTTGATAGCGGTAATGCACCTTTAAGTTGGTTTGCCAACCACCAAAAAAAAACCTAAAGAAGAAGAAGAAAATGGCAGACCATGTTGCTAAACCAACCGAGGATTAAATAAAAACTACTTGAAAACAAAATATGGAATGAAAGTATTTGATGGTAAGAACGTATCTTTTTTCAAGAATTATTATTATATCATTTTTCACAAATTGCTACTGTCATTTCGCCGGTTTGTTTACATTCTAAGCAGAAATTATTTTGTTGGATGTTTTGTACAAAATTTTTATATATCAAATTTGCTAAAAATGCTATTTCTCAAAATCCAGTGAATGTGGATAGAATAAAACAGTTATTCCACTCAATCTCCTCATACATGGCTTATGCGCCTCATCGATTATCAGCTCATGTATGACTCGATTTCTTGGAATAACTGTTAAGTATTAGTGCATGTGTCCAGAAAAGTTCAAATAAGTACGCATATAATGGTAAAATCTGTGGTGAAGTTAGCTGGATGGCTATAGCTTGTCTCTTCCAGGAAAGCTGTCAATCACGTCATTCACTTAAGAATGATCTCTGGAGGAAATTTTTTTCAATGTGCAGATATCAGGATAGGGACAATGAACTTTTCGAATTAGACACTGCAGATGGAAAGACCGTTTTGACAAGAAGTGTGACATGGGGAAAAAAAGGCCGTTTTGTCATTGAAAGAAATGGGGATAAGCAGTGCGGGAAAAAAAATACTGCAACCAGCCAGGGATGGGTTTCCCAAAAACCTCTTAACGCTAAGAGCATCTTCACTAGGAGAGAGAGTGTTCATTGTGCTGCTCGCTCTACCATTTAACGATGATCTTTGTGCTATGATGCTTTTGGGAAACTCGGCACAGTATGGTGGCTAGAACTACAGTGGCTTCACTTTGTCGGGCTGATGCCCTGTTCATTTTTCATCCAGTCGATGGTTGCGAACAAAAACTACAGACATTATATCACATGACTACACACATGCAGTTGAAGGTTGATGAGTCTAGAAATGAAAAAGTGGAGAAACGATGGCGAGTTGTAAAGAATGCTTGCTTGTAGAGAGAAGAAACAGATTTGTTCTCAACAAATGTTTGTACTGTAATATTATGTACTGAATATTAAATTCCAGTAGACAAACAATGGCTAAAATTATGAAATGTATGACGGTGGTGTGAGTCATTGCTGCACATGGTGGTTATTTTTGCTCTGGATTGAGGCTATCCCAGTACAAATGTGCCAGTAAATCAGCAATTCATACAAAATGCAGATGAGTCATCTTTCATAAACATCTGCTAGGAAAATAGCTACCACTCTGTGAATGTAATAATTTAATAAATATACAAAATTTGTCAAAGAATCATGACCACTTCAAAGCCAGAAATTTAACATAACTATTTTCATCAAGAATCATTCAGCCTTATCTCCTTCTCGTCCTCCTTCTTATTGACTAAGTCTTTGACCTTAGATGTGTTTATTTAACTCTCTAACATGGCTACATTAAAAGCCTGAGTGCACGCTGATGTGTTTTTCTGCTGTCGACTGTCTGCGCCATTGTGGTTTGGGTAATATCTCATCTCATCTCATCTCATCTCATTATCTGTAGCCGCTTTATCCTGTTCTACAGGGTTGCAGGCAAGCTGGAGCCTATCCCAGCTGACTACGGGAGAAAGGCGGGGTACACCCTGGACAAGTCGCCAGGTCATCACAGGGCTGACACATAGACACAGACAACCATTCACACTCACATTCACACCTACGGTCAATTTAGAGTCACCAGTTAACCTAACCTGCATGTCTTTGGACTGTGGGGGAAACCGGAGCACCCGGAGGAAACCCACGCGGACACGGGGAGAACATGCAAACTCCGCACAGAAAGGCCCTCGCCGGCCACGGGGCTCGAACCCGGACCTTCTTGCTGTGAGGCGACAGCGCTAACCACTACGCCACCATGCCGCCCGGTTTGGGTAATATATAAGTGAAAAATCTCAGTGGAAAATGGAGATATTGGAGTTTGGAATGATGTTCATACACACAGGTACGGGCGGCACGGTGGTGTAGTGGTTAGCGCTGTCGCCTCACAGCAAGAAGGTCCGGGTTCGAGCCCCGTGGCTGGTGAGGGCCTTTCTGTGCGGAGTTTGCATGTTGTCCGCGTGGGTTTCCTCCGGGTGCTCCGGTTTCCCCCACAGTCTAAAGACATGCAGGTTAGGTTAACTGGTGACTCTAAATTGACCGTAGGTGTGAATGTGAGTGTGAATGGTTGTCTGTGTCTATGTGTCAGCCCTGTGATGACCTGGTGACTTGTCCAGGGTGTACCCCGCCATTCGCCCATAGTCAGCTGGGATAGGCTCCAGCTTGCCTGCGACCCTGTAGAACAGGATAAAGCGGCTACAGATAATGAGATGAGACACACAGGTACTACATCAAACTTATCTGTCTCACACACAGGCTGTCACAAGTCATCACCATACTGTTTTATTGTTTTCGTGTGGTTTTGAAAACGTATGGTTAATATATACGAGCAAAGCCTGTCTCAAAATGCTGACTAAAATATGTCAAACTCCAATTTTCTGACACCCACGCAATCAAATTGTCCAATCAGGAATAGTTTCACTAATGCCTGTTTACGCACATTCAGCACAAAAGCCATTGAGTGTTTGATGCTTTGGAGTGAACGATATTAAAAGCATGTTCTTTCGGTGTTTGACGACAGAGAAATTTATTGTCTATAGAACATCACTCTCACGTCCTCAAAGTGCCTTTCCTCAATTCTACAACTCACTACTGCCTCCCAGTGGGCTTTTGTAGAGGAAGAAGTTGGTTAGTGAATCAGTGGTATGTTCAAGAACACTGAAATTTTGACACCTTTGACGACTATGTTGTTCTTTTGCATCTCTCTCATCCATGAGTCAAGTTAAGAGAGAAAATAATGACACTTTGACAGCTAGCACCTGATTTCAAACTGAACTAATTAGGCTTCTGTGTGTTTTTTGTTACTTTCACTGTGTTTGGAAATTACATTTAGCTAGCCAGCTTTTAATTATCTTTAAGCAGACTATATATCCATTCAGGTCAATAAATATTTGGACGTTGACAAAGTTGGTTTTCATTTCCCGGAGTCTCAGTGACTATAGCATGGTTGTTGGTGCTCGACAGGCTGCTCTGGGTATTTTCAGAAAATGCTGATCTCCCAGGGCTTTTCACTTACTAGTCTCTCTAATGTTTACACAGAATGCTGCAAAAAGAACTTGCTGAGGAGAGACATCAGAGGAGAACAACCAGGCCTGAGTTTTGCAAAAGTATCGCAGTACAAAGATCATCGTTAAATGGTAGAGCAAGCCACACAATGAGCGCTCTCTCTCCTAGTTAAGATGCTCTTCACGTTAAGAGACTCGTCCCTTCCGAAGGGAAGGCATTCACGAAGGAATCCAGGGTCTCTTTCTGGGCGAACCCAACAATTCTTTTGGGAAACCCACCGCTGAGCAGACAGGAAGGCTGTGGGAAATTCAAACGAGACCATTAATGACAGCGTAGCTCACTCCAGCACCATTTAGTCCAGAAGGAACGATCTAAAGTGGGCCGCTTTGTGCAATAAATGTTGCAAGCTATATACACCCTAGGAATACCTACCTATTTGCCAGAAAGAATCCAAAACGGCAAGGAATTGACTGAGAAGCAATTTTTGTTGAACTGCTCATTAAGGTTTAATTAGTCCATTACTTCATTAATAATTATAATTAAGCAAATCTGGGTAGAAGTTATATGCAGTCTAGGTACCCCTACCTTCATGCCAGAAAGAATCAAAATTGTTGAACTGAGGGAGAAGAAGCAATGTGTGTGGAAACTGCTCATTAGGGTTTAATTACTCCATATCTTCATTATTAACTGCAATTATGCAAATTTGGGTAGAAGCCATATGCACTCCAGGCAGACCTACCTTCCTGCCACAAAGAATAAAAATCGGGGAAGAATTGAGAGAAGTGATTTTCGTGAAACATGGACGACGCCGGACAACACATGATGGCATAAACTCATCACCTGTCAGCCAGATGAGCTAACAACCACTCTTTACAACCATGGTGAGCAGAAAAGCATCTGAGAAAGCACCATAAATTGAAGCTTGAGGTGGATGGGCAACAAAAACAGAAGACCATATCAGCTTCCACACGTGTCAGCCAAGAACAAGAATTTGGATTTTCCACACCAACCTTGGCAAATCTTATGGACCTCCCTTTGTGCACAGGGCCATTGTCATGCAGGAACATGTTTGGGCTCGGTTCCAGTAATTCAAGTGAAGGGAAACTGCAATGATTCAGCATACAAAGGCATCCTATACAACTGAATGGTTCCAACTTTGTGGCTGCAGTTTAAGGAAAGCTGATATATGGGTGGGATAGTGACATGTACACAAACTTTTGGCTATATAGCACATATGTACAGATAAACCCCACTGTGGCTCAAACTTTTTTTTTTAAACCGTTTTCCAGAATTCAACAACAGTGACATCAGTCATGTTTAACATGACAAATCATTGAAGAATTAAAATTTTCATTAAAGATGTTGTTTAAGGCTCGAGCTGAGAGTAACAAGGTGAAATGAAATTTTTTCAAAGAGATTTTACTCAGTATTACACGACTTCCATCTCCTATTTACATTTCTACAGCTGGTATTAAGAAAAAAAAACAAGCACTGAAGGGTTATAGGGCTCAAGTTCCATCAGACATTATTAATATTGATGATCAGTGACACAAAAACATAAAACATTACTATAAAGTCTAAAAAAAGAAGGACTGAGTCAGTGGGGCAGAAAAAAAAATGAAGTTTAAAGGTCAACTTCATGCAGGTAGGCTACAAAAAAACCAAACATTCAATTTATTTTTCAAAACATGACAAAGAAATACAAAGAGAACAAATTTCAAACATTAGAAAAGACCAGATTGTTATCTTTAACATACATTTGTAAAATAACAGGGTATATTTGTCTCATCTGTGGTTGCGGAACTGGTACATAATTCAGTCAAACTCCAGACCCCGCCACACTCCGATGCACACTGCCCATCACACCTGATTCATTTAACTCCTCTAGAAATTTGCATTTATTTAGTCTGTTATGTCAGGCTTAGTCACACAGCCATAACTGATTATAGTGTGGAAATGGAGCTCCAAAAAAAAAAAAAACCCAAACATTTTATTTTTAATCAGCAGAGACAAGGGATCTGATTTGTCACAATCCCACCACATCGAGTCAGAGCAAGTGCCTTACATCAGTGTGTATAACATTTCTACATGGGGTCCAGTTTCTCAGCATGTCACAGATCCAAAATAAATCGCTTGACCTGTTTCAGGTATTCTGGCTTGAGGTAATCTTGGAGCTCATCCTTTCTCGCCCACACGAAGCCGTCTTTCTCCGGTGGCAGACTGCCGCGACCAGAGAGCACGGCTTTGAAGAAAAACACCTTGGCTCCTATTCTGTTCTCGGTCCGGATGCTTTTGGGGAATTTGTACTTGTAAAATCCACAAGGAGCATTTCCGAGGAAAGTTGCGTTCAATTTTGCACCTAAGTGCAGAAAAAACAAAAGCACTATTTGTATATATTATATAAAATACAGACAAGTGTTTTACTGGGAAATACACAACTTGTATTTTTCATACGAACTACCTCCAGGCCATTGTGTAACATTTTTCAATTGTTTTGATAAATTTGGATACTTTGGTTGGGGGGACACATTGGCTTGAAGAGATGCAGTTCATCATCTCGTGTTGAAAAACTTGCATTTTTCAGATGAAATACATCGTGAATCTGAATGACATTTTTAAATAATATTGGCTGGCATTGAGTGGTCCATCAGATATATTCTATTCAGCTAGCATGATCTTGAACGAGTCAAAGACGAGTAGCTGAATGGAATATATCTGATATACCATGAAAAAAAGCCAGCCAATATTATTATACATACACATTCTCTTCACATCAGCATACTCACCTTCCAACCCATGTAGCATTCAGCAGTAGTGTTCACGAAGGCTAATGCTAGTGCAGTCAAGCCAGTGCTATCGAGAGCAAGCAGCACAGGCTAACAACCAAGAAACTAAGATTTCCGTCTCCAGTCTCTTCTTCCACGCATGCTCACCATAGTATTTTTCACTCATACTTAAGTACTCCTTTCCCTGTGTAATTTACTTAGTTACTTTTAAAATCAACATCGACAACTACACACAACGGGGCAGCCTGGCAGCCAAAATTCTTTTAAAATCTTCCGTATTTAGCAAAGCGAACCTTGTGGCCCTGTTAATTTACAAATTGTCCCAGTCGCTCACTAGCACAGAAGTTTTACGTCTCCGATGTGTCTCTTTTCCGGTTTTTCGATGTCTGTCTGCATGTTTTTCTCTTGTAAATATGCGTGAAGAATATCTAATGAAGTTTTGGTAGCCTTTCGGATGTTCAGTGCGTCTTTAGTTTCAGTTTATTTATAGCATAGCTAACCCTAGACAAGGCTAATCCAGTGCTACTGCTTCTCCCTTTCCTGACGGACAAAGAAATGGTTCTGCGCAGGCGCAGCAGAAAAGTTGTCAATGGATAGTCACATCAGCTCCGACATGTGACATCACGTCTCGACAATCATGCAATATCATAAACCATATTCAACGCTCATTCTCCATTGGGTAGAGTGACATAATACACGTAGGATATGCGGTATGTTAACAATACTGCATGCTATCAAACCAAATAAATGAAACCTGCTAGAAGGGAATAGAACACAGGTTTTTATTCCATGGAAAAAGTGCCCTATATGTATAATAATTCCTGATATTTCACTCCGATGACGTCACTCCCAGTGTTTTCCTGCTGACTGGACACTTCTTGTCAAAATAGTGAACTGGTTCAAAATTAAAATTCTTTTGATTAAATTGCTTTTTTTTGTGAATGTGTCTATATAAAAGAATATTACATGGTGGCATGAAGATCTGAAGTTTATCGTCATCTTCTTGCCTCACTCACTCGTGATGTATACATTTCACCACTCAAAGAGGTCAGTAATTATATAAATAATGTTAAATGACGTAAATAACACTGATTATCTCATTACAATGGCACCTGTCAAGAGGTGGGCTATATTAGGCAGCAAGAGAACAGTCAGTTCTTGAAGTTGATGTGTTAGAAGCAGGAAAAATGGGCAAGCGTAAGGATCTGAGCAACTTTGACAAGGGCCAAATTGTGATGGCTAGATGACTGGGTCTGAGCATCGAACAAAATGGCACAGCTTGTGGGGTGTTCCTGGTATGCAGTGGTTAGTTCCTACCAAAAGTGGCCCAAGAAAGGACAAACGGTGAACCAGCAACAGGGTCATGGGTGTCGAAGGCTTGTTGATTCGCATGGGACATGAAGGCTCGGCCCATATGGTCCAATCCCACAGAAGAGCTACTGTAGCACAAACTGTTGAAAGGGTTAATGCTGGCTGAAACAGAAAGGTGTCAGCATTAACTTTTTCAGCAGTTTGTGCTACAGTAGCTCTTCTGAGAACAGCCAATGTGAGTAGCTACAAGCTCACAAATAAACTGGCAAATCGATGTACATCATTTTGCATTAGTCTAAAAGTTGTCCTTTGCTTATTTTTACAACTTTAAAATGAACTGGATACATAAATTGAAACCCATGTTTATTACACACTCAGGAAACATACATTAAAATGAAATAAATAAATAAATAAATAAATAAATAAATAAATAAATTCATGCACTTAATTATCACACTTGTAAACAACAGTTTCCATGCTGCTGGTAAACAGGTTACTGTTGTATCAGTCCAACAGAAAGTATTTAAATGGCTGAAGAGTAAAATGAATGTATAAACATTGTGTAATTCGCAGGTCATTGTGCCAGTTTTATAAAGAAGCAGCACTGACACTTCCATAACCTGATCGAATGTAATAGGGTGTATGTGTATCCAGGAGCGACTTGTAGTCTGGAAAATATGTTAATTGCTTAAAAAAAAAAAAAGGATGCATATATTACAGAATCAGAGAAAACTGTGCTAGTATGATTAATCACCTACAACCGGATCCCATGTGCACCTGTTTAATCTTCTCTGCCATTATAAAGCAGCTTGAGTGTCTCTCAGATTTTATTTTTTTTAGCCAGCACAATTGTTTGTGCTCTTGTCTGGATGTTATTTTGCTCTTGGAACAAGTAAAAGCCATTATAAAAGTTCATATCAAAATGACCAAGTTAAATTTTCTTCTTGGCACACAGACATGGTGTAAAAGGAAGTGGGCACATTACCTGGCAAACTGGTGAGGGCACGCTCTGCGGTCTGCCTCAGCGTCTCTCCTGGCTCCCACGGCAACTGAGGCAGAAGCCAAACCTTCTGGGAGCCAGCATCCTGATTCACCAGCAGCACCACGCTGTCTCCCAGGCAGCGCTCAGCCAAGCTCACATCTGTGGTGTCAGAAGCTACAAAATGTTTGGAGATCACTGACTCAGTATGAGACACTTAGCACTAGTTGTGCTCGCTAATATTTATCCTCTGAATAGCTGCAGTGTGGGAAGAACAAATAATCCAGCTGGGGCAACGAGACATCACTGCTGTAGTTCAAATTATATCAGGAAGAAAACAATTACAGTATAGTTATTTTATCAGGACACACACTGCTTTTGGATTAAATAAGGTCCAGGCTGCACAGCACGACTTACACAACGCTATTAATGTAAGCGAGGTGAACGACTACAGCATGCTCGTGCGATGCGTTAATCGTCTCGACATGATTTTACACTGCTACGATATCACTCTGATTAGATTACATTTCCTGACCACGCGACCATTGCGATTTTTGCATAGAAGCACCGCAATTTAACATCGGAGTACACTAGTACGAGTTATCACTCAAAAAAATACACTCAAAGAGCTGTCTCTTTTTCTCCCCAATAAAATAGGTGATGAGCAAATCGGCACAGTAATCTGGAATGATTTGCACAGGTGTTCTGGACTCTCTGAAATTAAATGACACCATCTGGAAACCTCGCCCTGGTCCTCACATGACAGGGAGCAGTCTTTTAAAAACACCTGTACGATGTTATGGGGGAACTTCCTAAAATATCAACAAAGGTTCGTCAGCGTGAAATGAGATTGGCGGGACATTGTGTAAGACATGAAGAAACGGCCAACAAACTTGTACTCTGGCAACCAATCGAAAGTAAAGTCAACAAAGGACGAAGACGAGTCACGTATATAGACAACCTACTGGATGACTCTGGAATAGCGAACATTCGGGAACTGCAATGATGGACAGAGATCAGTGGAGAAGTCGTGTCTGGTCAGTGGGGCGTCCTGGACAGACGGACTCGATAGATGGATATATAGATAGATTTTAAGAGCACGAGACGTGCAAATTGATTGGCTGGACTGGACTTGGAGGAATCTTCGCTTTCTTTCCATCATTTTCTTTGGAAAAAGGAAAATGTCAAGTTCAGTAATTTGAAAGAAAATCTGTCAAAGTATCCTAGACTTAGCCAATTTGAGTCAAGTATATAGTTAAGTACAGACAACAACAGTAAATATGTTTATTAGGGAAAAATAGTCAAAAAGGCACTTTTGGTTTTCAGCCAAAAAAGGGAAAAAAAATTATCACTTTTTGGGGGCATTTTTCCCCGATTTTCTCCCTAATTTAGTCCTGGCCAATTCCCACCCACCAGACAACTCTATCGCGCAACAGCTACGAACTAGGGAGGGTGAAGGCTATTATGTGCCTCCTCTGAGGCACGCGACCCCAGCCAACCGCATCTTTTCAAACTGCTGCTCATATGAAGTCGGGGGCAGCGTCGGAGCGGAGATATAGTTGCCTTTAACTTTGCTTTCATGTGTGCATGATGGCTGTTCTGCGTCTGTTTGGTGCATCGGTTGTCCTCGTCCTCAAAAACTGATGCTACGCATCCACAAGATGCAATATGCACGTTAACAGTAGGGGCAGTGTAGGAACAGTACAACCAAATACTGTACTAACATCCTAGAGTGTCACCATGTTTACTGGTTACATCATGTAAATCCGGAAGTTCTATATCCTTGACTTGCAAGTGACGTCAAAGCAAAATAGAAACCCGGATGTCAGCCGCGTTGGTGGATATATAAATGTGGGGTCAAGCAACATTCCATACAAAACAGTCACGCGTGTGCAACACTCCGTTTTTCCACTGCTTTAAAGGAGAACTGAAGGCAAATTTATCATCAAAATTCTATTTCTCTCATTTTATTAAATATCGGAATGCATTTTTGAGAGCTATTTTGTCACTGCTATAGCAAGTTATGAGCGTTTGAAATACGCTATGTAATATATCAGTCCATATGTCAAAGCAGTGGCCATAAACGAGATTCGTTGAGACCTGTGCGAGACATCACAGGACGGAAGTAAAACGTACAGCGGAAATCAGTCACCAACATCTGCCAACGTTGTCAAAAGACACACGCACCCTCTTTCGAACGCTGATGTAATCAAGCCAAAAGTTTTGTTTGTTTTGATAGCAATCAGGAAAGTTTGAAAAAAGCAGGCAGTAATCGTCATTTAAACTCGTTTTTGTGCAATATTTCGTTTGGAAAACAGTTTTCAAAATGGCAGCACTGACACCTGGCTGACACTTCACGTTTCTAAGTCTCGCACAAGTCTCGTGAAGATCGTGCGGATAAGTGACGCCTGCCGTGGACCAAACGAACTAAATTCAATATGGCTATGAACCAAATAAGCCGATAAGTATATTTAATTGCAATTAGTTGCCAATACGAGTCATGATATAAGGTTACTAAAACCAAAAATGTAATTGAATAACACATTAAGAAATAAAGCAAGTTTAAAAATGACTTCAGTTCTCCTTTAAGCGTTCTTTTAGCTCTGTCATATCTTTGTGCTGTATATGGTTGTGGTCACAGCAGTACTCGTGAACGTGGCACGTTCCAATTTTTCAGAATTCTGTCCGTGATTCGTAAAGAGGGCGAGGAAACTGAGGCTTAGTACAGAGGGAAGACGAACACGGCTGAACAACATTGGCAGGGCTGATCTAACAGAGGCTAAAACCAAAACAGCTCATGTTTGCAGTAATCATTTCATCTCAAGTGAGATTCAAAAGCTCTCTCAATAATATCATGGAAGAATTTTAGTTCGTGTTGCTAGAATTTTGCTCTAAAATGAGCATTCTTTTGTCGTGGTTCATATAACTATTATAAAACTATAAAATTATTTTAGAGTGGTTGACCTGAAACAAATTAAAGTGATTTGTGAGCCATAAAGCTAGAGACTTGTCAATTTCACACGTCATCTGTTGTTTACACATAGAAGTAAACTAAATGCAAAAGAAGCCCTAACTCACCCTTGCAAGTACAACTGCTTTGTCATCATTGAATGGTTTAATAAGGTATTTACCCATCCAGACACAAAAGGCTATAGGCTTCCATGGACTTATAAGCCTTCATTTGAGATTTGTCAACCCACAAAGTCTGCCAAACCAGAAAAATCCAACTTTTTTTTTTTTAATAATATGGGTCAAAGCCACACATATCCATCTTCTCTTTGTATCGAATCTTCGCTCGACCGTTCAAATCGTGATAGCACTGAGAAAATTCAGCATTGTTTACAGACACGCTTTCAGCAGCTGCCATCCTAGTTGCTTTGTATATCCACCATCATGGCAGACGCTCATGACGTAGAACATTGTGGAATCCCCCAGCAACACATGCAGTACAGTCAAGTGTGTGAATGGTTATGTTCATAATGCGGCCAGTTCTCTACACGAACGCATGGTTAAAAAGTAACTGTATCACCACACTAACACACTTGGAGGAACGGGCTATCTGCCCACTTCTGTATACATGAGCTCACAGACGCCCATGATCGGCTAGTGTCGCGGTGATTGACAGTGGAAAGAGACTATGCCACCCCTCCCCCCGAGAGCACGGCCTAATTTTGCTCTCCTGTACTGCATCCAAATACACATACTCCCATAGGGTGTGTGAATACTCAGTAGGCATTTGATAGAAGTTGAACGGTACCTGCATGATCTACTAGCTCTACAGTATACAAACGTACAACACTACGCTATCCCATAGTTCAGCCAGAGCCTCTGAGAAACCGAAGAATTATTCCCCTGAGAAAAATAGGAAGATGGCTGTCTGAAGTGAAGCCTGTTGTTGTAGTGGTGTATAAATGTATGAGGAATTGTTTAAACATTTCTGCCACTGCACAAAAAAAATAAATAAATAAAATATATATATATATATATATATATATATATATATATATATATATATATATATATATATATATATATATATATATATTTTTTTAGACACACACACACACACACAGCAAGAAGGTCCAGGTTCGAGCCCCGTGGCCAGCGAGGGCCTTTCTGTGCGGAGTTTGCATGTTCTCCCCGTGTCCATGTGGGTTTCCCCCACAGTCCAAAGACATGCAGGTTAGGTTAACTGGTGACTCTAAATTGACCGTAGGTGTGAATGTGAGTGTGAATGGTTGTCTGTGTCTATGTGTCAGCCCTGTGATGACCTGGCGACTTGTCCAGGGTGTACCCCGCCTTTCGCCCATAGTCAGCTGGGATAGGCTCCAGCTTGCCTGCGACCCTGTAGAACAGTATAAAGCGGCTAGAGATAATGATGAGATTCACCATCCAGCTGAGCTTTTGCCACTGCCATCCAGCAGTTCCTGACTGCACAGCTAATAACGTTATGCTGTGTTCAAGGCGAGACTGCAACTCGTACAAGTAATTCCTGGCCGACAACCAGTAAAATCCACCAAAAATGCCCCATCAGGTTATCATCTTGGGGTAGTCTTCTAACACTACCAGTTCCTTTCTAGTTTACAGAGAGTGACGCCAAATCAAATCAATATGGCTGCATACATTGGAGTGCAAACTTTTAAATTTGTTCATACTGGCTTTAGATCAGTTAATATACAGACATAGTATTTGGTTAAATCTATAACATTGGCCATACTAATTGCTGTTTTGAGCTTATCGTTAGAGATATTACTAAGGTTGGTTGACTAGCTGGTTTGTTGCGAATGCTACTTGCTTGTCCACTGGCTAGCTTGTTGCCAACACTTACAAGGCATCATGAATGCAGCATTATTACGCCCTCCCGTATTCCCTTTAACCCTTTGGGGTCGAGAGCTTCGTCGGCGAAGCTCGGCAGTTTCAGAATGAGTAGGTCATGTATTTGGATAAATATCTTCGGGGTTTTTTTAATCATACAAGCATGATAAACATATTGACAGAAACTTTGTACTTTGTAATTTCCTATGTGCCCACTGCCAAATAATATAGTTTTTAAATTACCCAAATTAGATGAAACATAAAACTTGTCACCTTACTCAGTCACACTGGAGTCGGCGCGCTGAGCATGCAATTACACATTCATAAAAGACTATTCACATGGTAACGGCATAATAATCACTTTCACTCTTTCGGTTTCGATTGGTTTCTCTTTTGTGGTGGGAACGCCCACCGTAAACAGGATAAAATCTCTCCGGCATAGTTCAGGCTATTTGGAGGTAAAACTTGAGAGATGGCATGCAGATTTTATGCGCTTCGGATGATTCAGGACAGTGATTTCAATTCATTATTCATTTCACAATTCAGGACAGTGATTTGATTCATTTCACAATTCAGGAGAGCGAGTCAATTCATGATTCATTTCATGATTCAGGGCAGCGATTCTGTTCAATCTTGGGAACTGCAACACTGATGAGCAGTGCCTTTTTTTTTTTTAACAACTACTTACACACACTTCGACTTGATCCGGTCGAAGATCAACTTGAGTAAGTGTAAATATTTCTTCTATTTCTGATGAGCAGATGTGTGTACGCTGTAGTGCATACACAGGAAAAATGACTGAGCAATTCTTCCAGAGTTAAAAGTATTTTCCTCAAAAATAGTTAATTTTGCTCCATTTTGAGTTTAGAGAGTAAAATTTGGAGATGGAGCAAAATTACAGAGTAATTGTGTAACAGAGCTGGTTGTAGCTCTGAACTGTGTAAAATAGTACAAGAGTTAATTTCAAGACACACTGAAGAGTCAAATACTAAAATAAAGTCAAATACCAGATAAATGAAGCTGTTGTAAAAAGCAGTTTTAGAACTGTGTTGGAATGTGTGGAAAAAGCATTACCTTACCCATTGTGACTTGACCTGATGGGATTAAGAGATGGCAGTGGGAGGGGGTTTCACTCTTCTCATTGAATGAATGAAAATTTTTACACTTCTCATTAAATACCCCTCCCACTGCCAACCCTTTATCCCAAAACAATAGGACATAATTTTTTGATGGCCAGTTAATTGCCCAAATCAGTGGAGCAGATTTAAGTTTTTGTGCTTGATTACATTCCTAAGACTGAACAGAATCACCTCACGTGACCAAAACGGTTCGTCACAATGGGTAAGATCATGTATTTTTCACACATTCCAACACAGTTCTAAAACTGCTTTTATAACATTATTTAACTGTTTTTTTTGTTTTTGTTTAAGTACAATCATGACCGACATACTACAGAGATATTATTGTAGCTGAACTTGTGCTGAATACAAAAAAAAAAAAAGGTCATATGACTTTGAAAATACTGCTTAGATTTGTTGAAATTGACGACAAAATCAGAGCATGCCAAAATCATTATAGTACCAGAAAATACCTTTAGACACCAGGGGGGTTAAACATAAAATGGTGGAAATGCCCTTTCCTACTTTTATTTGGGCTATTGTTTGTGGATGATCAAATAGTTTGAGACCAAAAGGTTGCTGGTTTGATTCCTGCTGGTCCAGGGAATGGCTGAAGTGCCCTTGAGCAAGGCACCTAACCCCAACTGCTCCCCAGGCTGCTCTGGGTATGTTGTATGTCGCTCTGGATAACAGCATCTGCTAAATGCCTGTAATGTAATGTAATGTAATGACAGATTTAATTTGTTTTTTCCTGGATTGTCCTTCAGTCATGAAACCTCATTACATTTAAGAATAAATGACTTGCTTTCAAATTATGTTCACAAATCAGCGATTGTGACTTTCATCTCATTAGTTTGTGACCAAAAATGACTTCAGGTCAAAACAAACATTTAGGACAGCAGAGGTTTTTCACCCACGTGACCAAGTCATGTGATGCTGCCATTTTGGACGTCACGGCTCGAATCAGTTTGAATGCGAGGAAGGCGACAAACGAAAAACATTAAAGAAAAAGGAGCGAGATGCAGAAAACATCTTCACTATCCAGCGACGTAGGGCATTTACAGGGCGAGCAGAGGGAGAGGTATTTGCAAAAATTGAGGTTAGCAGGCTTGGAGAACGACATTTACCTGCTTCCACCAGGATTGTTCACTGACGTACGGAAGTACACGAAGCCCTCGTCTTTACCTGACTTTGGCCCACATGATCTGTATACCTATGTCGTTAAAAACCCATCGCCATACACAGGTATTGATCTGAAAGCGTATAAGAGTTTGGATGCCTACAAATATTTTGTGTCAGGCTGGGTAACATGCCTACATCAGCGGGTCGTCCCTGGAGCCGGTGGTCGCCATCTTATTACAGCTAAGGTTTGTTCACATTTTCATTTACTTTTGGTCCTCAGGATAAACAAAATGTTATTAAATGTCATTGAAATAACTTCTTAGTCTGTTGAGACATGGCCCGTTATAAATTTGCCGTTACCAGGCAATGACCAAGAACTGTATTATTAGGGTCGGTGTCTGTGTTGTAGCAGTGCACTAGCAGCTAGCTGTTAGCACTAGCTAATGTCAACAACATCATAGCTGGTATGTTACTGTAGCAATGTTTACGTTCAGTCATTTGGATGACTGTTAAAACCTTTCAGTCTCAAGTTTTTCCTTTACTGTATTTACTAGTTTACTGTAATTATGATCCGGCAGCTATTTACACCGGATCCAGTGTAAATAGCTGCCGGAGCGCGCTCCGGCTTGCTCCCCCTCAAATTAAGCAGCGCGCTCCGGCTTGCTCCCGGAGCGCGCTGCTTAATTTGAGGGGGAGCAAGCCGGAGCGCACTCCGGAACCTCGGCCGGAGCACTCCGGGAGCAAGCCGGAGCGCGCTGCTTAATTTGAGGGGGAGCAAGCCAGAGCGCGCTTCGGCAGCTATTTACACTGGATCCGGTGTAAATAGCTGCTGGATCATAATTACAGTAAACTAGTAAATACAGTAAAGGAAAAACTTGAGACTGAAAGGTTTTAACAGTCATCCAAATGACTGAACGTAAACATTGCTACAGTAACATACCAGCTATGATGTTGTTGACATTAGCTAGCTTGACCTTCAAAATGGCGGACACCGGGGCGTCACGTGACCCTGTGACGTCAGGTGAAAAACCTCAATTGTGTCTCGCTGCTTTCACATGAGACAGTCAAAGTCTTTTTGGACCCAAAAAGATTAATTAAGCATTCACTGAAGGTCTTGCTCAACAATGTGCAGCATCAACAGTGAAACTGGTGGGCATGTGAACATTAGACAGCTGATTTGTAAAAGGATTATACCGAAAATGTCTTTAACTGTTTGTTGTGCGTTAATGCAGAATAGCTTAAAAATCCACCACCCAGGTGAGTTTTTGCATTTGCCACAGTTCCTCACTTCACAGCTGCTAATATTATGACACCTTCCCCAACTCTCCTTAAGCCGGAAATAAAACATTTTTAATATTTTAAAATGAAAAACAGGAAGAAAAAAAAATAAATATTTGCAAACGCCTACTGGATTAAGCTGACTTAACTCATTTAATATTAGACTTTCCTGCCTAAACTGACAAGACACAAAATGTCTGTGGTTGCCTCCAGTCAAGCGCTAAAAACTAAAAAAAAAAAACCTTTAATAGCTCTAAATTTAATCCTTGTTGTTGAGACCCACCCTAAGAATGATACAGGGAAGAAACAAGTTTGGCGTGCTGGATCACTATCCACTGATGTACGAATGACATTTTTTTCCTCCTTTTTATATAAACCCAAGTAGCCAATTTAGGATCATTGCGTCCCATTTTAAATAAATCAGTCAGCCAGAAGCCAGATTAACAAAAACTTATTTTCCCTCTTACATCAAATGCAGCTGACCAGCCAAGAAGTGTCGATCAGTCCAAATCTCAGGAAGCTCAAGCTTGCTTGTGCAATTATTAAATTGAAAAGAAACCTTTATTTGTCACATGCACACTTCAAGCACAGTGAAATTCATCCTCTGCATTTAACCCATCTGAAGCAGTGAACACACACACACAGCAGTGGGCAGCCACACCAGAACACCCGGGGAGCAGTCAGGGGTTAGGTACCTTGCTCAAGGGCACCTCAGCCCAAGGCTGCCCCACGTTAACCTAACCTGCATGTCTTTGGACTGTGGGGGAAACCCACGCAGACACAGGGAGAACATGCAAACTCCACACAGAAAGGCCCTCGCCAGCTGCTGGGTTCGAACCTGGAACCTTCTTGCTGTGAGGCGACCGTGCTAACCACTACACCACCGTGACAAAAGTAAGTAGATTAGGATCAAATTTCAGCAGGTATTTCCCATTAATTCAGTAAGTTACAAAATGGGATCAGCACATACCTATTTCACTGTTACTCTGAATTACTTATTGCATAAAATAAACTTCTTTAAATTTCATTAGTCTCCACACCTTTTGTTCTCAGAGCAGGTTGAAATAGCTTGAGCTTCTGTTCCCATGCGTCCTCCAAATCCTGTGCTGTGACGATCTCTTGACCACCGTAGCCCTCTTCATCATCCGAGTCATAATCAGCATCCTGTTTGCGGCTCATGCGCTCGGCGTCCTCCAACAGCCGCAGCTCGTGGTCTGAGAGCAGGCTTCTCTCCAGCTCCATCTACAACAAGCCCCACAGCACAATGTTAAAACTTCTTACAACAAAGAGCTACAGTAGGATGAAGTCTGGATAAAGCCATGCAGGAGACCTTTAAAACTTTGACATAATTATCAATCTTGTGTACAGTAAACATATACATGAAACCAGGGTTGTAGTACTCGAGTCCAGGACTCGGACTCAAGTCCAACTCGTGCTCTAATTTTAAGGACTCGTGACTTGAGCAGAGCACTGATGACTTGAACTTGGACTCGTGCATTAACTACATTTGAACTCATAAATTGAAGGCAAGGACTTTGGATTTTCTTCTTCATTTTTTGTAACATGCCATAATAATTTTGCACATTAATTTTTATACTAATTTTGTGCAAGAGAATGCACATTCACCTGTTCATACGTCATGTTCAGGAACAAACTAACATTAATGGTGCTAAAATGCCTGGAGAGAACGCCTCTAGGATTGTCCGCTTTGCTTATACAGACTTCTCGTGCAGTGGGAAAAAATGCACTGCTGTGTGTTCCGTATGTAGAACTATCAAGGAGATGACGGGGACAACCTCAAACTTCAATTGTCATTTGGCAAGACTCCACCCGGTGAAGGAAGTGACACACTATGTTCATTGCTCTGTTGAGAGCAGGGCTTGCTGACTGATGAACTAGCTAGCGTTAACCCTCTCTCATATTATTTGCCCTGTTGATAGTGGGCGGGGCTTGCTGAGCAATGAACAAGCTTTTTATCCGTAGCCTGTTAACTAAAATGGGGCGGTCGAGCAGTAACATTAGTCCAACACAGTAGCAGAGACGCTTTCACACAAAGGCAGCAACAGCCACCGTCATACGGTGCGGTTGGAGTCTTGTTCTCGGATTCGACTCAGATCAATAGTGAACTCGACTCGAATTTCTTTAATGACTCGGACTTGAGACTAGATTCGGATTCGACTACAACACTGCATGAAACACCCTTGAAAATTTCGTTTTAAATTAAAAAGCATGCTGTACCTACAACATGAGCAGCATGTGTACAATCTCATCAAGTCTCTTGTGTTTCACATTAACCTGTCAACTGGAGTCTGCTTTATTACTATTGGATACATATTATGCACTAAATCAATAGTAAGAGCTCTTATACTTGTATTGTAAATGTGAATACTTCAAAATGTGACTTCAGTATTCACGACAGTGATGTGCTCCTCAGGATTTGGGTACTTAAGCCGAAAGGTTAAATCCTAAATGGCTCCATACTTAAATGTGCAC
The DNA here is from genome assembly GCF_027579695.1 of Neoarius graeffei. Classification (NCBI taxonomy): domain Eukaryota; kingdom Metazoa; phylum Chordata; class Actinopteri; order Siluriformes; family Ariidae; genus Neoarius; species Neoarius graeffei. The sequence continues at coordinate 25,071,282 of NC_083583.1, forward strand.
TACAGGAAGCACGATTACATTACTGGCATTTAGCAGATGCTCTTATCCAGAGTGACATGCAACATACTCAGGGCAGCCTGGGGAGCAGATGGGGGTTAGGTGCCTTGCTCAAGGGCCCTTCAGCCATTCCTGCAGGTTCAGGGAATCGAACCAGCAACCTTTTGGTCCCAAAGCTGCTTCTCTAACCATTAGGCAATGACTTCCCCCAATTTAATGACTTCATCAGATGTAGCCCAATTTAGGTCAAACATGGAGTCAAATAGGATTCAGTATTCTGTTCACTCCACGACAATGGGTTTGAAATAAGCTTCACACTTTAAACAGAGCAATATTGACCTAAAAAGACTGTAACTCGGGATTTAGATTAAGATGTAAACAGTTGCACAGCAGCCATATTGAACATAATATCAGGTTGCTCATGTTGTCATTCTAAACTGGGTTTTTATTTTGTTGAAGATGACCTGGCGCATGAGCTCCATGAATTTCTCCTCAACCGGGCTCAGGTCCTGAGAGATGACCGGAAGTCTCTGTAAACACACGGCGCCGTGTAGAACCCAGGGCGACGGTGGAGTTGCCGTCTTGACTTTCTGAGCGCTGGAAGAAACATATCGCACTGCATCTTTTAACCTCCCTGGTCCTGAACTAATTTGCCAGAGCGGTCGCCAGGCATACCTCCAACAGGGCGCCGCCATTTTTGAAAGTACCCACAATGCAACGGTGAGCGCAAGCGCTTCAAGAAGTAGGGTCTAACGATTATGGAGTTGGTAGGTGACACTAGTACTACAATGTAGTTTTAAGCTAATATATTAAACCTAGACATCCTTGTGTTTACAGAACATAACAGTATCTAACATGTTTAAAGTATAAAACTAAAGTGTACTTGCTACCTGCATTTGCAAAAGTACATGACCTGGCAATGCATTAGGACCACCCCACTGATTTTACCGAATGGAACATTCCAGATACACGCGACCCCGCAATGTCATGCAGCTCTGTTATCTTATTTCCGACCCGCTTTCTGACAAACCCCGTCTACGCGGCTATGATTGGTTATTACCGATAGACTTCCGCTGAATACGTGATACTAACCAATCCTTGTCCAGAAAGCCGGCGTGTACCATCCAATCACAGACAGAGAGGCGGGGGTTTTCGGAAAACGGTTAGGGAAAAACTGAAGTGTCGTAGCTAGTTTAAGATACTAGTAAATAAATGGCATAAAAACAAAATGTACAAAATACAGTGGTTTTTTTCGTCGTTTGTTAGAGGGGCATGTCAGCAGCTTCTTGAGCCTTTGAATTTATCCGGAAGAACGATGTAAGTTGTGTGTGTTTGGCTAGCTAGCATCAGAGAAGCTGCATGTGGAGCAGTGATACAAACCAGACATACAGTGATGTGAGATAACCGAGGAGTGTAGTATTCCATGCACTTGGCTTTTTTTGGTTAATAAAACAGTAAAATAATAATTTATATTAGCTGGCTATGTAATATAAACGCGTGTAATTCCTTTTCCCATCAAAATCTAGATATGAGTGTTATGGTCAGGTGTCCCACAAACTTTTGGACTATTGTGATTAGCTTTGAGGCCAGATTTTCAACAACAAAAATGAACTGTTGGAATTTAATTATCTGTTTGTTTTGAATGCAGAGGAGGAAATGTCCTGCGGACACTTTATTCAAGTTCTGTCCGATTACAAGAAGTTGAAGCTCAGTCGCAAGAGTTCACATCCAGCATGACTTCTCCAAAAAGCTCCAAAGAGTTCAGGTAGGTCACCAAACCAGGGCACAGTTACCTTCTTTGACTCTTACACTGTGTCCGAAATCACTCATTCACTACTCACTATAGACCTCTTGCAGTCACGTGACCGGAATGTAAACAGCCGCCATCTTGTCGGTAAAAAACACAGCTGAATACTGCTGCACTCGTGTACAAAATGGATCAATTTCAACCGACGGACTACACGGCTCATTTTTCGAATGAACAGATCAGGGATGTGATTTTTCCGCGAATTCGCGGAATTCCGCTTTTTTTCACCTCAAAATTTGAAAAAAAAATTTCAGATTTTTCACTCAAAAATCCGCATTCGTATCCTATTCGTTCCGACTTTCAGTAATTCCGTCATTGAGATGAAACGAGGTACGTGATTGGCCCATCGCTCTGTAACAACCAGTGAACGCGCTTGTTAGATAGCTGTACGTAAGCTCGCTTCAAACAAAGAGTTGAAAGATGGCAGCCTCCGTGATCGAGCGTAAAGATGCAAATCGAGTTAAAGAAATTGACAGAATAGTGAAAAACAAGTTCCGCTGGGAATGGTTGGAGAAAGAGGTTGCTACAGACGTTGGACATAAGACTGTGAGACATTTGTTCAGCGATTTCGTTCTTTGGGGAGAGGGCAGAGGTCTCTGGCTGTCAAGTTTGGGGATGCTGGGACCTCCCCTGCCCGAGCTACGAGTGTGCAAAGTTGGGCTGGAGCCCTGGATAGAAACGAAACCTAAGCGGAGCGCTGCGGCTAGCCTCGGGGCGAATTACGTCCCGAGGCGCGGGGCTAGTGCGCCCTGCCCACGCTGGTTCTTTGGGGGGAGGGCAGAGGACTCTGGCTGTCAAGTTTGGGGATGCTGGGACCTCCCCTGCCCGAGCTACGAGCGTGCAAAGTTGGGCTGGAGCCCGGGATAGAAACGAAACCTAAGTGAGTGAACACAGTAGTTTTGAATATCCTTAAGTGAGTGAACACTGGGGTTCTGAATATCCTTAAGTGAGTGAACACTGTGGAGTTATGATTATCCTTTGGTGAGTGAACACTATAGTTATGTATATGAAGTTGACATTGCTAGAGTAGAAACTGCAGAAAAAAAGTGACTGATATGCTGGAACTGGACATGGATGCTAGCATCTTTTTTTCTTTGAGAGTTCCTGAAGACTTGTGGATGAATTCTTATGTTGCATCATGTTTGTTTGAAAAGGCACATTTAGGTATGTTCAACTTCTACAGTAATTGAAAGTATAAATTTTGTTTTTCCTTATACAATTTTCTATTTATTCTAATGCAGATGATTTAATTTAGAATTACATTTTTAGGTTTCATGTTTTGGCTTTTTGTCAGTTAAGAATCATTGAATTTACTATAGGGGCTCAGAGTTGCATGTTGACCATTAAATTGGCTTGAATTTGTTAATCATGACAAGTTTTTTCTTGTGTGTTTGCTTGCCATTTTAGTACAATTTTTAAGTCGGAAAACCCCAGAACCCAGGAGCTTCTGGGGGGCCTGCGGCCCCCAGACCCCCGGCTAAAATTTTCAGATAATTTCACCAGCCCCAAATCACATCCCTGAACAGATAACTAGATATATGTCTAAAATAAACGACCTACAGATTAGTGACCCTTATCGATTACCGGACGTAGTTTTCACGACCGTATCAGTGGATATTGAACTGCCAGCGGAATACCCAGATGTGTATAATTACCTCATTAACTTTCCCTCGCTGTTCAGTGGTGAAGCACTGCGTGCTTATAAATCTCTGGACAGTTATCTTTACAGAAATTCAGGGTTTGTCAGCCCCCCTCAGATGTGGCATCTTGTAAACAAGAAAATAACAATCCTCATTGGACGGGTAAGTCACTTAAGTATTGAGACCCCGCTGGTCTCGCTATCTCGTCCGGAATGTTGTGCATGCGATGGAAATCGCTACAAACCGTCATTTTCTGCTGGAAACCAATGTCCAGTAAGTCCATATGGTTGTAGTGGATATTGAAGTCCGGTACAGACGAACAACACGCAAAAATACACACAAAATCATAAACGTGCACAGGTAGGGAGAACTTGTAGTCTATCACTATTACTGTATATATGGTATACCTGATAGCAGCAATCCATTTTGCACGCCTGTCAGGGTCCCGTGGCAGCCTACTGTCAAGTGTATGTGAGCATCATGGGTTTCCCACACTTGAAAGGGAAGGACTCGGACACAGGATTCCACTCGTCTTATGTTTTATTGATTTTCAGTGGAGTTGACGTTGTAGTAGAATTGTATATAGTAGGGTTTTCCAGAAGAAAAGGTAGAAGTAGAAGGCGGAAATATGGCGTTTGACCGACAAGGTGGCGTCTGTTTACAATCTGGATCGGATGTGACGTCACATGCAAGTGCTCCATATAGGGAATTACTATATTGTTGGGTTTCACGTGACGTCACAGCCGCCTCATTAGTTATTCGAAACTTTAGCTGGTGGTCTACCAAAGCTCAGTTGACAAAGCGTTTGTATGGAGAAGGCAGGGGCGTAGCGAGGATTTTTCAAAGACGGGGGTCACACACTGACTGGCGGCCTGAGTACATACGCAGGTTTGTAAATAAAAAAAAAATACACTGAATAAATTTGAGAAAATAACACGGTCATTGCGTCATTCTTTCATCTCATGTTGCGAGCTGTTGAGATGTCGGACAATGATTAGGCCAAATCAGCTTTATCCGGCAGTGTATGGATAGCGGCTTGATATCTTACCCTCGTCAACCGATGCAGATCTCTCTATTCTTGTTGTCTTACTGCTCATCGGCCAAAATGTTTCTTAAACAACAGTAAAAGGTGTCGTGGGTGACAAATGGCAAAGATGTCAACGATCTTGTCAATGTCGATCACTCTCCCATAGTGTATTCTTCCACGTTTTCTTGATGTGTTTTAGAAACGGCACACTAAAACTTGGCTTCGAAGCCACAAAATGCAACTTTGATGGAAAAAAATATATAATAAATTGTTTCATGTCGAAAGAAGGAGGAAAGTTTTGCTTGCTTTGACATGGTGAATTATTAACACAAGAGGAAACACTCGTAATTCACAACTAAAAAGACTGCAACTACACAGGCAGCTTGACCATGCTTTCTAGTGCAATCGTGTTGCACTTGCGCAGAACTGAGTTTTTGCACCCAAACCACAGGAAGTCTATACAAGGTTACAGAAACCCTAATGAGGCTGAGGTGACAATCTAGTTTAAAAAAAAAAAAAAAGTTAGAAAAATTACAGTGGCCGCTTTTCTAATATTCTTATGCGGCTATTGAAAAAATGTACGGTCTGACAAAGGGGGGGGGTCACAGGCACCCCAGGACACACCCCCCCCCCCCCCCCCCACGCCCCTGGAAGGTGCATTACTTGCATGAAAAATGCCTTATGCTTGCATTGTTTGTTTTAGGTTGTTCGAATTGATCAAACTGAAACTGATAAGTTTCTTCAGGGTTCCCTGTGAACTAATAAAAAAGGGTGAACGAACACAGGATTTCACAAAAAGATGCCAAGAAAGGTGGCTTTTGAGCCTCTCACTGAAATCGAAGGGAGCCGAGTTGAAGCATGCTCGAGTTTGCAGTGATCACTTGGTGAATGGTTTGTATCTCCCTCTCAGCTATGTCCTTAGTGTTTTCCAAGCACTTTTCTTGCTATGTGTCGTTATTTTACGGTACTTTTTTAGTCACGAAGCACTAAAGTCCCCAGCTGTTTCTTTGTTTACTCCTCACAAAGTCCATATGCGTGAAGGTCGCGACAAAATTCTTACCCAGCCATACAGTTACAATGCACCGTGATCACTTCTCCATCTTGTTTAACTAAGGTCCAGGTCTTTAAAGAGGTTTCTGATGATCTTTGTGAATGATTTACCTGAGAGAGAAGAGCCAACAAGTGAGAATCAAGCGAACTGTTGTTTGTTTACACTTCAACTTGCAGCGCTTTGTTGTAAAGACGCGAACAAAAAGCTTAAAAAAACCAAAAAAAAACCCATACTCACACAGGCAAAAACAATCCAGGATTCATTCAGCAGTGACTTGAGACCGAGGTCCTTTACCCAGCCACATACAAAAAAGTTGTAAGCCTCCATACTCTTCCACGCTTTCATCTGTTTTGCGGTGTAGAAGGACGTCTGCAACACCAGATAGTTTGAGATGTCGGGGAACTCGACTGAAGGGTAGTTTTCGAGATCGTATGACAAATCCTTCTTTCCCAGACTGTAGGGGTCGATTCCATTGCACATAGCAATCTTATGACTATATTGAAAGCCAGCAGTGGCTTCTAGATTACGAGCATACTCTGATAACTTCTCGCTAGTTGTTTGCACTACGGCAGCTGTTTAGACCACCAGCTATTTCACTTCCAGTAAAACCGCTAAGCAAAGTCACATGACTGAAACCCAGCATTAGAGGACCATATAGTGAGCTCATTGGTAAAATGAACAAACGCTTTCGGACGCTACTCCGTCGCGCTGTTATTTACGTCATTACTGTCGCACAATTAAAATGTGCCAGACCAGTCAGCTGGTGAGTTTTCAAAATAATAAATACATGCATGTATTTTTGTGATATATATATATATATATATATATATATATATATATAATACTGAGTGTATTTCCCCACATGAATAAATACAACGTACTGTGTCTGCTGCATCTTTCAGTTCTTTTAAATCAAGGCTGAATACTTTCTTCTTTGCCGCTGCCTTTCATTACATTAAATTTGAGGTTTGTGATTAATTCCTCGTTCTGCACTGTTACGTTTATTCTTGTATTTTATCTGCCTTATTCTATTTTAACTTATTTTCTATTTTCTTACTATTTCAATTGTACTTGAATGTCCATTTATAATGTGTTTCTTCCTCCATCCATTCACTCCAACACACCGTTCGTTCTTTCGTTCTTTCTTTCTTTCTTTCTTTCTTTCTGCGCAACCGCAATGCATGATGGTATATATTGCTTGGTTAGTGACCATCGGTTGGACACTACTTTTCATGATGCATTCTGGGATACTATGAATCCACTGTACAGGGTGTAATAATTCTCACTATACATTCGGACAGCACTACAAAATGGCGAACTCGCTATCTAGTCTGCTATATAGTGAGTAGGGAGTGATTTCGGACACAGGGTTAACGTTCCCACAGTGACACTACATTACAGATGAGAAAAGCTAGAATGGCTCAAAGGATCCAAAAGCTGTTCTGAATCCTCATAAATCCTAACACATAAAAGAGGTTGGACGTGTTTATGAAGACAAATGTTGGACATACAAGCAAATATTTATGTTGTTGATATTAATTAAATATAAATTTTCAAGTCTGGCTAGTCCATTAAGTTGCCGTTTTAAAATGTCTGTAATTTTTCGTCACATGTACACTCAAGCGCAGTGAAATTCCTTCTCTGCATTTAACCTATCTGACGCAGTGCACACACAAACCCAGAGCAGTGGACAGCTATGCTACAGGGCCTGGGGAGCAGTTGGGGGTTAGGTGCCTTGCTCAAGTGCACTTCAGCCATGATACAAAGGAATACATTCACTCAACTCCACTCATATTTGTCCTGCCGGTCCCAGGAATGGAACTGGTGACCCTTTGGGCCCAAGGCTGATTCTCTAACCTTCAGGCCATGGCTGCCCCCAGGATATTAATACTGTATGATATTTTAACCATTATTATGATTGTTAGATTTTTTCTATCCAGTTATTTCAGAGCCGCAATTTATTTTGTCAGAACCTGTTATATTTAGGTAAAACACTGAACAGGCTTGTAAATATCCTGTTTTGAAAAACTCACATCTGAAGGAGACTGCTTTAAAATACAGTGATTGTCTGGTTAAAGAACGGTGAGATAACAGCTGGTAAAGAATCCATTAAATATTGTCTTAATTTCACACAGTTATTGTGGAATAAACCACACATAAATGCTAGATAGCGAATGTTAATACTGTCACTACATATTTAACCTGACTTAAAGTACACACTGTACATGACACGTGTCCAGATCACACTATTTGAGTATTATTACTTTACAAATACTTCATGTTTGTTCTATAGTATGATTTTAACCTTCAGGCCATGGCTGCCCCAGAATAAATACTGAAGTTTTCAGTAAGAAGATGTTTATTTGGCATTTTTTGTGGCTACTGCCTCATAGAGGCGGAGCCACTGTCGTCATGTCGTCAGAATGTAAAAATGAGTGTAACAACAGCGCATTGCGCATAAGCATTACAATCACCAGAACGGCGAATCATGATCTCACGTTATTAAAGGTACATAAGAACAAGTGGTGAAGCCACTACAGTGTCTTGCAAAAGTATTCATCCCCCTTGGTGTTTGTCGCATTACAAGCTGGAATTAAAATGGATTTTTGGGGTTTAGCACCATTTGATTTACACAGTATGCCTACCACTTTAAAGGTACACATTTTTTTTTATTGTGACACAAGCAATAATTAAGATGAAAAAACAGAAATCTGGAGTGTGCATAGGTATTCATCCCTTTCGTATGAAACCCCTAAATAAGAGCTGGTCCAACCAGTTCACTTCATACGTCACATAATTAGTTGATTAAGATCCACCTGTGTGCAATCAAAGTGTCACATGATCTGTCACATGATGTCTGTATAAATCAGCCTGTTCTGGAAGGACCCTGACTCTGCAACACTACTAAGCAAGCAACATGGAAACCAAGGAGCACTCCAAACTGGTCAGAGACAAAGTTGTGGAGAAGTATAGATCAGGGTTGGGTCATAAAAAATATTCCAAACTTTGAATATCCCAGGGAGCACCATTAAATCCATTATAGCAAAATGGAAAGAATATGGCACCACTACAAACCTGACAAGAGAAGGCCGCCCACCAAAATTCACAGACAGGGCAAGGAGGGCATTCATCAGAGTTGCAACAAAGACACCAACAATAACACTAAGGGAGCTGCAAAGATCCACAGTGGAGATGGGAGTATCTGTCCATAGGACCACTTTAAGCCATACACTCCACAGATTGGGGCTTAATGGAAGAGTAGCCAGAAAAAAAGTCATTGCTTAAAAAAATCATGTTTGGAGTTTGCCCAACAGCATGTGTCAGACTCCCCAAACACATGGAAGAAGATTCTCTGGTCAAATGAGACAAAAATTGAACTTTTTGACCATCATGGGAAACGCCATGTGTGGTACAAATCCAACACCCTGAGAACACCATCCCTACAGTGAAGCATGGTGGTGGCAGCATCATGCTGTGGGGATGTTTTTCATCTGCAGGGACAGGAAAGCTGGTCAGGACTGAAGGAAAGATGGATGTCACTAAATACAGGGCAATTCTGGAGGAAAACCTGTTTGAGTCAGCCAGAGGTTTGAGACTGGGACAAAGGTTCTCGGTCCAGCAGGACAATGACCCTCAACATACTGCTAAAGCTACACTGGAGTGGTTTAACGGGAAACATTTAAATGTCTTGGAATGGCCTAATCAAAGCCCAGACCTCAATCCAATTGAGAATCTGTGGCATAAATTGAAGATTGCTGTACACTAATGCAACCCATCTAACTTGAAGGAGCTGGAGCAGTTTTGCTTTGAGGAATGAGCAAAAATCCCAGTGGCTAGATGTGCTAAGCTAATAGAGACATACAGTGGTGCTTGAAAGTTTGTGAACCCTTTAGAATTTTCTATATTTCTGCATAAATATGACCTAAAACATCAGATTTTCACACAAGTCCTAAAAGTAGATAAAGAGAACCCAGTTAAATAAATGAGACAAAAAAATTATACTTGGTCATTTATTTATTGAGGAAAATGATCCAATATTACATATCTGTGAGTGGCAAAAGTATATGAACCTCTAGGATTAGCAGTTAATTTGAAGGTGAAATTAGAGTCAGGTGTTTTCAATCAATGGGATGATAATCAGGTGTGAGTGGGCACCCTGTTTTATTTAAAGAACAGGGATCTATCAAAGTCTGATCTTCACAACACATCTTTGTGGAAGTGTATCATGGCATGAACAAAGGAGATTTCTGAGGACCTCAGAAAAAGCATTGTTGATGCTCATCAGGCTGGAAAAGATTACAAAACCATCTCTAAAGAGTTTGGACTCCACCAATCCACAGTCAGACAGATTATGTAGAAATCGAGGAAATTCAAGACCATTGTTACCCTTCCCAGGAGTGGTCGACCAACAAAGATCACTCCAAGAGCAAGGCGTGTAATAGTTGGCGAGGTCACAAAGGACCCCAGGGTAACTTCTAAGCAACTGAAGGCCTCTCTCACATTGACTAATGTTAATGTTCATGAGTCCACCATCAGGAGAACACTGAACAACAATGGTGTGCATGGCAGGGTTGCAAGGAGAAAGCCACTGCTCTCCAAAAAGAACATTGCTGCTCATCTGCAGTTTGCTAAAGATCACGTGGACAAGCCAGAAGGTTATTGGAAAAATGTTTTGTGGACAGATGAGACCAAAATAGAACTTTTTGGTTTAAATGAGAAGCGTTATGTTTGGAGAAAGGACAACACTGCATTCCAGCATAAGAACCTTATCCCATCTGTGAAACATGGTGGTGGTAGTATCATGGTTTGGGCCTGTTTTGCTGTATCTGGGCCAGGACGGCTTGCCATCATTGATGGAACAATGAATTCTGAATTATACCAGCAAATTCTAAAGGAAAATGTCAGGACATCTGTCCATGAACCAAATCTCAAGAGAAGGTGGGTCATGCAGCAAGACAACGACCCTAAGCACACAAGTCGTTCTACCAAAGAATGGTTAAAGAAGAGTAACGTTAATGTTTTGGAATGGCCAAGTCAAAGTCCTGACCTTAATCCAATCGAAATGTTGTGGAAAAGAAGAAACCTTTATTTGTCACATGCACACTTCAAGCACAGTGAAATTCATCTTCTGCATTTAACCCATCTGAAGCAGAGAACACACACACACACACACACACAATGCAGTGGGCAGCCACACCAGAGCACCCGGGGAGCAGTCAGGGGTCAGGTACCTTGCTCAAGGGCACCTCAGCCCAAGGCCACCCCACATTAACCTAACTGCGTGTCTTTGGATTGTGGGGGAAACCGGAGCACCCGGAGGAAATCCACGCAGACACGGGGAGAACATGCAAACTCCACATAGAAAGGCCCTCGCCAGCCACTGGGTTTGAACCCGGAACCTTCTTGCTGTGAGGCGACCGTGCTAACCACTACACCACCATACCGCCGAAGGAAGAACCTGAAGCGAGCAGTTCATGTGAGGAAACCCGCCAATATCCAAGAGTTGAAGCTGTTCTGTACGGAGGAATGGGCTAAAATTCCTCCAAGCCAGTGTGCAGGACTGATCAACAGTTACTGGAAATGTTTAGTTGCAGTTATTGCTGCACAAGGGGGTCACACCAGATACTGAAAGCAAAGGTTCACATACTTTTGCCACTCACAGATATGTAATATTGGATCATTTTCCTCAATAAATAAATGATCAAGTATAATATTTTTGTCTCATTTGTTTAACTGGGTTCTGTTTATCCACTTTTATGACTTGTGTGAAAATCTGATGATGTTTTAGGTCATATTTATACAGAAATATAGAAAATTCTAAAGGGTTCACATAGAGCTGTGCGATATGGGAAAAAATGAATATCCCGATACATTTTCTCCATTTCACGATATATGATATATATCTCGATATATTTAAATCTCCTCTAAAGGACCCCATGAAATCTAACTTTTACTCTTTACTGTTTTCACTACAATCCCTGCAGATTAAATAACATTCTTGGTTAACTTTACAGGTGGTTTTCAACAACACATTTTAAATTGTCATGTTCGTGATTAATCACAATTGAATTGAAATAAGACTATTTTTATTCAACAAAGATTTGGCACAAACTGCAAAAACAATCTTGAAAATTGCAACAAAGGGGCAATACAATACAGAGCTGCTCAGAGCTCAAACCAATAAAGTGCAAGCTCAACACTGAGAAAGACATTTAGCCTAAATAAGAAAAGTGCTCTTTCATTAAATTATTTTTTTAAAAAATAGATCTCCAAGCTATTAACCTGACTACTGAGAACCACTGGAACATTCACAATAGAGAGAGAGCTTGAGGGAGAGAAGAGAGAGATCTGCAAAACATCATTTTTATGTATCGCACACAGACTTTTCGGCGATATATCGAATATATTCGATATATTGCACAGCCCTAGGTTCACAAACTTTCAAGCACCACTGTACCCCAAGAGACTTACAGCTGTAATTGTAGCAAAAGGTGGCTCTATAAAGTATTGACTTGGAAGGGAATACTTATGCACACTCCAGATTTCTGTTTTTTCATCTTAATTATTGTTTGTGTCACAATAAAAAAAAAAAATGTGCACCTTTAAAGTGGTAGGCATGTTGTGTAAATCAAATGGTGTTAACCCCCTCAAAATCCATTTTAATTCCAGCTTGTAATGTAACAAAACAGGATAAACACCAAGGGGGATGAATACTTTTGCAAGGCACTGTATGGCATCGTGTTGTAAGATTGAGGTGGGGTTTACATTAGACCATATCAGCGGATCATCAGATTAACGTTTTTAAAACGATTAACATGCACACAGCAACACCAATACACGATTCGCGTGCACACAGCAACGCCAATACACTGATACGCTCGGCTCCGCAGGCATCCTGCGCTCCAAATCACTCCGCCCTGAACAGCGACTGCCCTCTGGAGGGTGCGCACTCCGGCCCTGCACAGCTCACAGAGCGCGCGAGTGAAGTGCACGAGCAGTGATTCGGGACTGAGCCGCTGTGTGTGTGATCTCAGTGCATATTGGGCATGCGCGTCACTTACCACTTGCAAGTGGAAGGATGGCAAGCCTAAAGACAATCATAACTACACAATGGGCAGTATTTGCATCAGTATTTGCAGTATTTTCATACTTTTATACTCTTTAATGAAAGGTGATACAAGGCGGAAGTCCGCGCCATTTTTCAGCAGTCGCGTCACATGACCAACGCCAGCGAATCAGGAAGGTGGATGTCACAGTGACGTTGTCCAATGACGACGCCAGCTAGAGCTCAGCACAGCGTATCCGCGTATTCTCAATGTTTACACAGCACCGGACCAGACACGATCTGGATTGAATACGTGGACGCTGGCGGATTCCCGTTTCCCGGCGTTTTAATGTAAACGGACAGTGCATCCGCGAAGAAAACGAGACAGATACGGTCTATTGTAAACTTGGCCTGAGTGTAACAATAGCGAAACTTTGTAACCAACCAGCACTTATCCTGATCGAGTTCAATTACCTGTTCTACTTCTTGATAAACTTCGGAACTAATCAGAACCAGAAACGAAATAAGAGAGACCTTGTTATAACTTCGTAGTATTGGAAGATAATCGGCAGATAAAAAGATAAACGAAATTCACCTCGTGGTTCATCAAGGCTACTGATTCAATATCAAGTAAGTGGTGTTTTTATTTTAAGAAAATTAACCTTTTGATTATCACAGCTTTTGTTTGGTCCTTCTGACAGGGCAAATGAAAGGTTTTGTAAGGTGTTTTAAGCTTTTTGGCAGATATTTACGCCAAGAATTCCAGCCATTCAACAAAAACTCGAGGCAGCAAAGACGACGTTGGAATTTTTTGAGCAAGCCGCTCGGTTTGCAATTACAAAAGTCCCATGTGGGAATAAATCAGCTCCTTCGTGAAAACTAAGAGTAAAAGTTAAAAGTATACTGTAATTGGTCAAACTTCTGCTATTCGCTTTAATGTTTAAATTTAATTATTTATTTTAGAGTCTTTACACTACACTTGTGAAACAAAATGTGCTCAATAGTACTAAATAATGCTTCTAAGATAATTAATGAACAAGTGCTTTCTTACCATTTTGAAAATAGATCTAGTTCACAGCACTGTATTTTGAACAAAGCACAGTAAACAAAATTGGTAACCAAAATACTCCAAGCCCTGATGCTGCTCACCGCTTGGTGATGCTTGCAAGAGATGAGGCAAGGAGAATTAATAACATATATATGCTATATTTACTGTATGGACATGGGATCAGAAAACAATTTTATTTATAAGCTGTAGCCACATGTACCCATTGGGTGCCTATTTTTTTTACAAGGTGTCCTCACTTTGTGACAGTCAGAGAGGTACAGTTTCTTTAAGTTTTCTACAACATGTAAGTATTCAGGAAAGAGGGATTTGTGCTTCGTGATTTTTCAGAAAAATGACGAGCTGAATTTTTTTTGTATTCTCAACTTCATGTGAGAGGAAAAAATAGAGACTGGTGATGGTGTCTTCACACCTTGAAGTGTCTCTTCATGCTCATGTTTTATTTTTATTAATAATCCTGGAACATGAGTAGTACATGGACATTAAGCAGTGGTTACTGATAAATATCTTATTGTATATTTACTGTAGTAAGCAGTGCTGAATTTTACAAAATAGTTAAATACTAGTTGGGAGGGCATTTTTGTTGCTAGCTCATTTTAACTTAATTGGTTTAATAAGATTAGATGTAAAAATACAATGTTAGATTGTTTAATTTCAGTGTTAAAAATAACCAATTACTTACAGACTGCATGTACTGTGGGTAAGGAAATTAAAGAAATACTGCATGTTTATTTATAAATAATAGAACATGTCTAATTCTAATAATACAGTGCAGTGTGCATTATTTTTCTTTGCATGCCTAAATAACGTCTCATTCATTCCCCCCCCAGTTTTTATCCTCCCTTTCCAGGCCAGGACAGCGGTTTAAGATGGGGCGGCAAAAAGTTTGAAGAATTACCAGTAGTTCACATAAAAGCCACTTATAACAAGTAAGTTACTGCATTTTCAGCACTCTGACAGTGGCTCAAGAAACTCTTTGTGTTTACATCACTTCGCACTTCACTCTACTGTCCAAAACACTAGTGCAGAATGCAGAGCTGTCTTTTCAGCACCATCGGGGAAGTTGCCATGTTCGTGCCCAAATTCTCAACCACTACAGCAAGCTATAACTGGAAAACACAAGCACATACCCAGGAGTGAGGAGTTCAAGTGCTCTTTATTTTTAGTGTAACGATTCATGGGGGAATATGGGAAAGAGAGAGTGTGTGTGTGTGTGTGTGTGTGTGTGTGTGTGTGCGCCCTCCTGGCATCACAGCACCTGGAGGGCATCACTGCACCTGATTCTCTTGCGCATGCACTCGCTCGTTCTCTCACACACATTCCCGTATTCCCCCATGAATCCTTACACTAAAAATAAAGGGCAGTTGAGTTCCTCACTCCTGGGTATGTGCTTGTGTTTGCCAGTTATAGCTTGCTATAGCACATGAGGATTTTTGACTGCTGAACACTTGCAAACTTGTTCTGGTTTAGAGGTGCCATGGTGCACTCTTAATACCAGTGTATATATTATATGGAAACGAGAGTTTTACTGGGAAATTCACCACTCGTGTTTTTTTTTTTTTTAATTTTTTTTTTTTATACAAGCTACATCCGGGACATGGAGAACCAAAACTGTGACATAAATCTCTATATGTCATTCGTGAGGAAATCGATGAATTGTTTTGATAAATTTGGGAACTTCTTGTTTGTGGCGATACAACAAAAAGAAAATCACGCATTGGCTTGAAGATAGGAAGTTTATCTTCTTGTGCTGAAACACTCGTATTTTTTTCATACGAAATGCATCACAGATCTTAGTGATATGTTTAAATGATATTGGCTGGTGTTGAGTGGTATATCATATATTCCCTTCAGCTAGCATGATACTGAACAAGTCAAAGACGAGTGAATGGAATATATCTGATATACCACAAAAAAAGCCAGCCAATATTATTGTTGTTGTTGTTATAGTACATACAGACTCTCTCTTCCAGTTTTTTGGTGTCCATTTGTATGTTTTTCTCTTGTAAATATGCATGAAGAATACCTAATGAAGTTTTGGGAGCCTTTCAGGTGTTCAACGCATCTTTCTCTTTCCTGGTGAACAAAGAAATGCTTCTGTGCATGCGCAGCAGAAAATTTTCTCATTGAATATTTACATCAGCTCCGACATGTGACGTCATGTTGTCTTGACAATCATGCAATATCATAAACCATGTTCAATGCTCATTCTCCGTTGGGTAGAGTGATGTAATACACGTAGGATACGCGATATGCTAATAATATTGAATGCTGTCAAAAAGAAATGAATGAAACCTGCTAGGAGGGAATAGAATACATGTTTTTATTCCATCGAAAAAGTGTCCTGTATGTATTATAATTCCTGATATTTCACTCCGATGATGTCACTCCCAGTGTTTTCCCGCTGACTGGATGTGCATTGTCAAAATGGTGAACCGATTCAAAATTAAAATTCTTTTGATTAACTTGCATTTTTTTTGTGGTTCAGTCCACATAATATAAAGAACATTACACGGTGGGGTGAAGATATGAAGTTTATCTTCTGGTGTTGAAAACATTTTCACTCATTTGCTTCACTCACTCCTAAATATGTTCACCACTCGAACATAAACTTCATACCTTTGTGTCACTGACTAATATCCTCTATAAATTACGCTGAAAAACATTTCACTTGGTAACATCTACGTACCACCTTTAAAATATGCTACAGGATGTTTAAAGGCAGTGTGAACTAAAAATGGGATTTTTTTTTCTTCCACAATGAGACATACTCCCTATTGAAAGCACATAGATTACGTAGCTTAGAATAATGTAATTTATCCATCCAGATTTAATTTGCTTGTAAAAACAAAATGTGGAAACATGGTCAAAAATCAGTGTCCATTTTGAGCCTGACAAACGTCTCTGAATTTTAGTATTCGATTAATGACTAAAGAATTTTATTTGTCAAAGATACAGGATGTAAGATTCTGAAAATGTTTCCTCTTTCGTAGAAAAATGCCTGTGTGAGGCACCTGAAGGACATTTTGTAATGTTGTGTGTCATTCTCCATTTTGCACATTAATCCCCTGGCTACTAGTGCACACATTCAGGTAGAATTCACAGCTGTGTCCCAAACCACATAATGTTCACCAAATAGTAAAACTGACCGAGTATTTTTTTAAATTATTATTTATTTACTTATTAATTAAAGCTACAGATTTATTTATTTATTTATTTATTTATTTATTGGTGCCTAAAGAAGTTGGGACCCGATGGTAATGATTAATGTATCTGAACTGATGTACAAAATTTCAACTCGATATCCCTTATTAAAAGAAATATATATTATTTACCAACTGGGAGGTCCGTATCGTGAAATACCGTGACCGAGGTCTTGAAAGTACTGGCCGAGGTCACGGTATTTCACCATACGGACCAACCTTAAGCTGGTAAATAATATATTTATTTTTTTCTTTACCAAATTTGAACAGAAAACGAGAGCACCCAAAAGGGAAAACCGAGTCGAGCCACCATTTTGAATCCTCATTCACGGCTGTAATGCAAATTGCTTCCTCCTCAGTACACAAGTGCACTTCCATGGCAGGAAAAAAAACTACATTTTGCTGCCTATGTAGTCCCCTATTTATACAAAATTGAGTCATTCAGGATTCAGCCATGTTTTTGCTCAGCGTTAGCAACAGTTACAGGTTTTTAGCTTTCTCCTGCAATGTTTTATTTCTTCTTCCTCAGGCAGGGCTCTACATTAACTTTTGAAACCGCTTGTCCTGTCGGGCAAGTTGAAAGGAAATTTACTTGTCCGAATGTGAAGTTGACTTGTCCGAAGAAATATTTGAGAAAGGGGAAAAAAACCCACAAACTATTTGTAACCCAACAATCTTTATGGCATTTGTTTCCGAATTCACAACATATGCGTAATATCTATGAATCAAAAGTAATCAATACTTGATATACTGAGGCAAAAGTTCAAAAATATAGTAAAACAGACTGACTGATACCATAATTAGGATGCAGTGCTACTGCACAGCAACCTATGGGCTCCCCTAGGGGAGCCCATAGGTTGCAGTGCAAAGCACTGCAACTATTGTTCTTCTACGTGTTTCTTCTTCTTCTTCTTCTTCTTCCGTATTCTTCTTCCTCCTACGCAAATTTTGATTTCAAATAACTCAATAACCATACGTCGCACACAGACAAACAATATATCAAAACATGCGGCTCGATCGGACTCGCTATGCTTTTACTTTTCTCTACAGAATACGATTTTTTTGCGACGTAGTCGCGAAAAAATCGCCCCAAAAAACCCCATTCATTTCTATGGAATTAATTGAAAAAAAAGCACTTTTTCAAACATCCACTGCTCTGGCATGCTTTCACCTAGAGACGTGATTCAAACTCTAAAACGTAGGAAAACTTCTCCTCTGTGGATCTGGCATTCAACTTTTCTGCTAGGTTCTACACTTTCGGATCAG
This sequence comes from Neoarius graeffei, assembly GCF_027579695.1. Taxonomy (NCBI): domain Eukaryota; kingdom Metazoa; phylum Chordata; class Actinopteri; order Siluriformes; family Ariidae; genus Neoarius; species Neoarius graeffei. Next base: position 25,089,384 of record NC_083583.1, read on the forward strand.
TCCCGGCTCAAACGCCATGTGGGTTCCAGGAGAAAATCCGGCTTTTGAATGGGTGTCTATTGCGTTACACACCAGTGAAGCTCGTTAACCCTAGAGTGTAGACAGCTTGAAAAAAAAGGTCAAACTTTCTCACTTAAACTGTGTTTTCAGCCACAAATTTCACTCTACAGACATGATTTTCTCAAAAGTAGTAGGAAAACTTGTCCTGATTCACACAATGTGTCTAACTAAACGATAGGATTTACAGTTTTTGAATGAGAAGCCTCAAACTGAGAAGAGTGCAGCCGAGAGGCTTCATTGACACCCATTATAAACGGGACAGAAAAGTCACTCATTTTTAACTTGCTCTAGTGTCATTATTTTTAACACTACAGACAAAAAAATACATCATTTTATTCAGGAGACCCTTCTAGCGCTCACTGTGAAAGAATTTTGTGAATAGCTGCTTCCGTTGTCGAGTTATTTGTCATTGTTCGAGGCCTGGTCCTTCATGAAAAACGGCACAAAACTCCATACCTTGTGTGTCTTAGCTCATTGACACCCATTATAAAAGTGACAGAAAAGTCTCTCATTTTTAACACTACAGACAAAAAATTACATCAGTCTATTCAGGAGACCCTTCTAGCGCTCACTGTGAAAGAATTTTGTGAATTTCTTTTTTTTTTTGTGAAAAAAAAAAAACAGCCTCGGTCGGCATGACACTTCACCTTAGCCGCCCACTTTATTAGGAACACTTCTGTTCGTACATACAAACTACAAACACTCTTCTTAGAGTTTAGAGTTTATTTTATTTTTAAAAGTGACAGTGCACAAATTAAACATTATCCTTGTGGTAAGGACAGATGTCTGTCCCAGGTTATAGCAGTACATGCTAATTTCCGCCTGTAGTCACTTTGTTTATACTCTTGAATAGCTCTTCTTCATGACGGCTGCTGTCTCAAGCACACACATAATCATTGCATTGAAACATCATTGCGGGTCACACATTCACGGCCTGCAAACATGCGTGACCGAATTGCTTCGCGCACTGCATCCTCTCACAATTTCCCCCGGGGAATTGTCCGGTCTAGTTCACCAATTATTATGCTGAAGTTCAGAAGCAATATATTCCAATAGAATAGAAATTATGAACATAAAATTAAGAACAAAATAACTATACTATGAAATCCAGAAACACTAACCATTATATACACACAGATCAGTACTCTGCAGTTCAGTAACAAATATCACAAAAAGTAACATTATCATAAAATTTATGACTTGATGAGATACCACTAGTTTGGACAAGAGAAACAAACAACAATGCTACAAATAAAAACAACTGATAACAAAATTGACTGATTAATGCTGTAAATCACTGATTTATTATACACTGAAATCTAGTTATCAAATGACAAGATAATATATCTTATGAAAACCTCCACACCTCTATTGACTCACAGATGAATGGATACAAATAAAGTTTCTATTCATCTTCATCTATCAACCCTTTAGTTCTGCTCCATTAATTGGACTCCATCAATCATTAATTTATTTATGAGAAATTGAAAACCAGAAAATTAAAATTATATATATGTTTTCATTTTTAAATTATTAATTTTGAATATATATCCTCCACTGATTAATTATTGTTGTCTAATTATTCAGTGTGGCTCCTGTATGGTATTTAATGGTCAAAAAAAGATCATTTCAAATAATCCATAATTTATATCTAAATTATAGAGCCCTGTTTCAAATTCCTAAACTCCCATTATAATTAGTTAATTAATACAGCCGGTAACCTAATTAGCAGCCATTTGACAGCTTGGTATTTCATAGATAACTTTCCCTACTCCTACCTCACTCCCTGTCAATTCACACGCATGCAGGCGCACGTTCCCCGCCACACACGCTCGGCTATATAATGAACACCATCAACAACAATTCAAAGATTTGGAAATTACCACATACTCAACGTAAATATACAGTTGAATAATGATCCCGCCAACAGAAATGTCAACAAATCCACTTGTATGGCACGATTAAAACCGATCATAAACGACCGTTTACTTTTCAGCTCAAATACACGAAGCGGTATTGGCCGGTTTCGCAAGTGGAATGTTGTGCATGCGCACATCGCTCTTTCTGAATAGAAACATCCGGCAATTCATCAAAACAATATGTCGAGTGAGATGCTTCGGAAATCATGTGAATAAACTGATAAATTTGATATGTAACCCGAATATCGGCGTATTTTGGCACTTGTCCGATCGGACAAGTAACGGAGACGATGAACTTGTCCGACATTAAGTATCACTTGTCCCGGACAAGCGGACAACCGTTAATGTCAAGCCCTGCTCAGGGTAGTAAAACTCGCTTTCACTGTGAAGACTGTCATTATTACTATCCATGATGTAAAATTAATGCTATTCTCCTGAGAAATGCGAAAATAAATGTTGACAAAAATTGCTACCGTGTTTTGTTGTTGTTGTGAATGAGCGAGTCGCCAGAGGTCCGTAACCGGGGTCTGTATTGTAGGATATGGACCCGCTCACCAGCCAATCAGAACGCACGATTTGATGGAAACGGGACCACAAAAAAAAAATATAATTTATTGCCCTGCTTCAGTAGTATTTTTTTTTAATCCTATCGTAACTAAAAGCTGTTAATACAGACCATTTGAACATGGATTTAACTTACCAAGGCTGAAAAGGTGGTTTTTTTTTTTAAGCTGTCTTTTAAACATTCTAAGGCAAAATAAAAAATTGTTTCTGTAAAGGCTAAGTGCAACATGTCTATCAAAAAAAGATCATTGTAATCTTACAATATACCTGAAACCTTTGCTCTCCTGTTGAAGTACACAGGCACTGAAATTGAGCTCATAATCAGAAGCCTGTAAGTTCAAATCCCAGAGCCTTCAGAAAGCCCCTTGAGCAAGACCCTTAACCCACAACTTCTCACCTTGTCTCAGTTTCTAAATCACTTTGGATGAAAGCATCTGCTGAATTCATAAATGTAACTTGGATAAGTGTATTATAGGTCCTGGTGGTAGCTAGAGAATCAGGCAGCTGAAGCCGGGGTCTGAAAGAGGACCTTTGATCAAATTCTCCTTCTTTTCTGCAGCACTCACATCCAAGTGACGGACAGCGAGGGTCAGTCCATGGCCAGAACCTCGTGTGGGACAGAGGGCTTCCGTAATATAAAAAAGTCCACTCCAATTGCGGCCCAGACCACCGGCATCTCAGCTGCTGCGGTAAGATGTGTTCAGTCAAGATGAAATTGCCCCATTAGCTTGATCAAGTTTCCTAGCAAATTTAGCATCCACTTTATTTAGCATAATGAATGTTGCATAATGTACAATTTGCAGATAGTGTGTGTATTATATATATATATATATATATATATATATATATATATATATATATATATATATGGGTGATTCTATAATTTGGGGTACATTTCACCGTAAGAAAAAAATAAAAAAACATATTGTTTTTCAGTGAATCAACCAGTCTTACAAGTTAGCATAATCCTTCAGGGTAACATATCCAGTTGTTGCAAAGCTTAATCATTAACCATTTTTTCTAATTTTAATGAAATAAAATGTTTTTCCTTCCGAGCTTGTCAACTAAGTTACGGACAAACTGATATGATTTCAATCAATTTGGCGGAATCTTACACTTAAAGTAAAATTAGATTTGAAGACATATTTAGTCTTTTCTGCCAGATATACAATATTAAAAAAAAATATTTTATTCATTTAAATTTCCCCCAGTATGTAAGTAATTCGACTACAACTGTTATTAGGACCATGATTTTTTCATTTACAAAAATGCCATACCAGTCATTTTCACAATTTAAAGAAAAGGCTGCCAAAGTTCACAACTGGTCACATCTATACCAATCATCAAGTTATGTTATAGACCTCATTTTCATTCTTTTAACTTGACAAATGTAAGTGTAACTTAGTTGACGATGGAGGTAATGCGGTTGACACAAGTAACTTGGTTGACAGGACACATTAAACAACCAGTACCATGTTATTTTAAGGTAGTATGAAATTTAATGAAAGATCATTTAAGTAAATTCATAGGCAAGGTGATGGATAAAACAGTGACAAGGAAATAAGCAACAGTAACCATGTAACTGCAACTCAGTTACAGTAAAATATCAGTAGTAATCATCAGTAGAATCATTCTCAACACATCCTCAAACAGGTACCATAGCACATCCTCTCTGAGTGGCCAGGAGAAACGGTTTACTCCAATGTTACTCATGCACTTCACCCTGTACATGGGTTTCCATGATGTCCTGAATTATCCCAGGGTAAATGTCCCCTTCGTATCTTACAACACACCATTCTCCAATTAGATCAGGACCCCAAGGAATTTCACATGCTGCTGCTTTGTGTGTTTGAGGGACTAATGTAGCTGTGTGTTCAACATCAAAGGCAAAGTCATGTGTGCCATCACATCTGCATTCAAAACTTTGCCTAGTGGTACAAGGGCAACTGACATCCCGATACTGAAGTTTCGTCTTTCTTTCCCTGCTTTCCTTCTGCGCCTTCCTCCAATAGGCCCTCTTGCTTCTCTTCTCTCTCTCACTCATCATTCCAACAGTTTTCACCTTTCTCTGTGCCCTTAGCCTGTGCCATGCCTGTCTTTGCTTCTCCAAATATGCTGCCCTTCTTGCTGGATCAGCATCTCTTCGAGCCCTGTATTTGCGCTGTTTTTCAGCTGCTGACACCTATTTCAAATAGATTTCTCATCTCATTATCTCTAGCCGCTTTATCCTTCTACAGGCTCGCAGGCAAGCTGGAGCCTATCCCAGCTGACTACGGGCGAAAGGCGGGGTACACCCTGGACAAGTCGCCAGGTCATCACAGGGCTGACACATAGACACAGACAACCATTCACACTCACATTCACACCTACGGTCAATTTAGAGTCACCAGTTAACCTAACCTGCATGTCTTTGGACTGTGGGGGAAACCGGAGCACCCGGTCAAATAGATTTTAAAATACTAAATTAACTTGTATAGTGAAAAAGTAAGATGCACTCTATTAACTACAGTATTCATTGAGATAGGCAGACTGATAATGACAATGATGTAGTGAAAATTACTGATGTCAGAGAGCACTGGAGTTGCCTGTCAACTAAGTTACCCAGTCTGTGTAACTTAGATGACAGGTAACTTAGTTGACAATTTCCATGTTTTGTCTCATAACTTCCTTAGCTAATGTAGCATTGCTAAGCACATGGCATTTTCTTAAAGAGGTTAACAGCTTTTTTAATCAGGTAAGTTAATTAAAATATTGAAACATCAAAACCCATGATTATATGAGTAACTTAGTTGACGCTTAATTAATATGCTCCCAGACCATATGTAATTTTAGATCAAATATTGAAGAAAATTAGAGGAGACTCACCATGATGCATTCAAAATGCCCGCCAGAGAGGAAGGCGTCACCACACAGGGCTGGTCACATGGTGTTGGAGCAAACCATTTTTGGGTTTCAGCGAGGGAGTCTTGTTAGTAACTTAGGCCAAGTTTACATTAGACCCTATCTGTCTCGTTTTCTTCGCGGATGCACTGTCCGTTTACATTAAACCGCCTGGAAACGGGAATCCGCCAGCATCCACGTATTCAATCCAGATCGTGTCAGCTCCGGTGCTGTGTAAACATTGAGATACGCGGATACGCTGTGCTGAGCTCTAGCTGGCGTCGTCATTGGACAACGTCACTGTGACATCCACCTTCCTGATTCGCTGGCGTTGGTCATGTGACGCGACTGCTGAAAAACGGCGCGGACTTCCGCCTTGTATCACCTTTCATTAAAGAGTATAAAAGTATGAAAATACTGCAAATACTGATGCAAATACTGCCCATTGTGTAGTTATGATTGTCTTTAGGCTTGCCATCCTTCCACTTGCAAGTGGTAAGTGATATGCGCTGGGATCACACACACAGCGGCTCAGTCCCGAATCACTGCTCGTGCACTTCACTCGCGCGCTCTGTGAGCTGCGCAGGGCCGGAGTGCGCACCCTCCAGAGGGCACTCGCTGTTCAGGGCGGAGTGATTTGGAGCGCAGGATGCCTGCGGAGCCGAGCGTATCCGTGTATTGGTGTTGCTGTGTGCACGCGAATCGTGTATTGGTGTTGCTGTGTGCACACTAATCGTTTTAAAAACGTTAATCTGATGATCCGCTGATACGGTCTAATGTAAGCATGGGCTTAGTTGACATAAATTTTGCGGACAGCGGTAAAATTAATATTTTAAGTATTAAGATGTTAAAATGTAATATGAAATTATTATTTTCTGCTAGTACTTAACACCCTTAAGAACATTATAAAATAATATTATTGACTTTGATGTTTTTTAATGCTTTATTTTGAACACAAAATAGTGAAACAGGAAATCGGACATGGAAAAAATGAAAACTCTAAGAATATCATGATAGATTTTAATTACTAATAATCAAAAAATATGTTAAATGTTTTTATAGTTAAATTGCATGATGTGTATACATGCTTAAAATGTGAAATTCCAGAGAAAAAAAAGATTTTTAATAGTCAGAAACATCAGTAAACATCAGCAGACATGGAATGTACCCCAAATTATAGAATCGCATAGATAGATAGATAGATAGATAGATAGATAGATAGATAGATAGATAGATAGATAGATAGATAGATAGAGGCACCCTATTTTTTTTCCTCATACAAGCTTTGTTATAGATTTCTGTTTTCTGACTTCTACATTACTGAGTCAGTAAAAAAAAATGTAGAGTTCCAAACGTTCGTTTTCCAGCACAAAATTAAATGTTACAGAAAAAAATGTTTGTATCTGAGCAGCATACTCCATAAGAGAGCACTTTTCAGATTGAAAAAGAAAACATAATGAAGGTTGCAGGGTTTGGTGCAAAATGAAAAAGCAAATGTGACCATTAAAGTATCCAGAACAACTGTGGCTGGTTCTGTAAAACGCTCCATAAAACCTGTAGCTCATTTTCTTATCAAACTGCACTCATTGTACCTGAGACTGCTTTTTTTTATTTTTTTTAAAGCAAAGGGTCATCTCACACCAAATATTGACTTTGTTTCATTTATTATGGCTTAATGCTGTTTATAGTTTTATCTCATCTCATCTCATTATCTCTAGCCGCTTTATCCTGTTCTACAGGGTCGCAGGCAAGCTGGAGCCTATCCCAGCTGACTACGGGCGAAAGGCGGGGTACACCCTGGACAAGTCGCCAGGTCATCACAGGCCTGACACATAGACAACCATTCACACTCACATTCACACCTACGGTCAATTTAGAGTCACCAGTTAACCTAACCTGCATGTCTTTGGACTGTGGGGGAAAACGGAGCACCCAGAGGAAACCCACGCGGACACGGGGAGAGCATGCAAACTCCACACAGAAAGGCCCTCGCCGGCCACGGGGCTCGAACCCCGACCTTCTTGCTGTGAGGCGACAGCGCTAACCACTACACCACCGTGCCGCCCTTGTGGTTTTTTTTTTTAATTAAATGTTGAAGCATTTCATTTCATTATTTTTAAGCTATTTTTGGTCTACTGCATTTCTTTATATGTGTCTAAGACTTTTGCACAGTACTCTGTGTGTGTGTGTGTGTGTGTGTGTGTGTGTGTGTGTGTGTGTGTGTGTGTGTGTGTGTGTGTAAAATATAGATCATTTCTTAGGAATCAGTACAAAACAACTGAATGATCTCAGTGCAGAATAGTGCACAAGCAATACTACCGTATATTTAACTTTTTTTTTAATTCGTATACAAAACAATCACAATACAACTACACAAAAAAACAGAATTCAAACACAACACCGAATTTAAAAATGATCTCCTCAGTGTAGAATAGTGCACAAGCAATACTGTATTTAACTTTCAACTAAACCAATATGCAGTTCGGATGTAGATTTACTGTACAGGATTCTTTAACTTTTAATACACAAATAATTGTATGCATAATAGAAGATAGATAGTTCTGGTTCACTAACTTGATTGGTCGAACTGTGTTCCAAAAGTGATGATATTTCGCACATGGCACCGGGACGTTTCACTGTGTGTGTCAATCTGCTCATTTGTGTTCGCTCCATAAAATTCCACTTCATAGTTTGAAACGGTAGCTAGTGACATCATCAGAGGGCATGATACTTTTCAGGAGTATAACTTTTGACTTAAAATAAAATATAAAAGCGCGTCAGATGAAGATGAAAAGGAAGATGGGATGCCAATTATACCCGTAGCACCTTTAATAGGAATGTACAAATCAGTGTGAGCTATCCAGCTAGCCGGTGTGTTATAATGCGAGTGTAACTGTTTCAGGATCTATTTCCGCTAGAAATAAACAGAGCAAAAATAAACAGAACATTTGGCCATATTGTGTCCAAAGGGTCACTTACTCTATATTAATTTCTTGTTCATAGAACCGTTGTATAAAAGTAATATCACACTCACATTTGGTTGTGCTCTTGTACTGGATATCAGTACGGCTGTAATTAGCTACAGCCTCATGCCTACACCCAAATCACAGCCGAGTTGATATTCAGTTTAACGACACAACCGAGTATGATGTTGCTTAAAGAACAGCAGATGTAAACCTTTTATATTTGCTGTTGAGAGTTTGTGTAAATGCCTACTTTTGTTAAAGTCAGCCAGGATTGTTTTAATGCATTAGTGTGGGGACGTTTCACAAAAACAGAACAGAAAAAAAAAATCTTATTGTAGGCCAGGTGTAGCGCTACCTACATTTGCTATTGAAAAGTAATAGGGTCTTGTTAATTCTTTGTGTTTTTTCAAAACTAAAATTTGACACAACAGAGGAACTTGCTGTTTATACACTGTCCATTCTCTTAACTCTGATTTAGCAGTGTGTTGTCCACTGGATGGCGCCACTGTTCCTTTTAGTAATGTGTTGAGCCCATATGCTTTTTTTTTTTTTAATAGTTACTTAAGGCTTTAATTAAAAAAGGAAGAAAGAAAGAAATTTCACACACTATACTGTGAATTACTTGTTTATTGTTTATTTAGTTAATAGACAAGCACCACATTAAACTCAGTGGGTGTAGGAACCGATTGAATGAGGGATGTAAGAGGCATATACTGATTATGATGTTGTGTAAGGCAGGCACAGTCGTCTTTGCAGTATGCAAAAAATAAAAAAAAAAAGGAGTAAAGGTCATCGTAGACAGGGTGAGAAAAATGAAAGAAAATGAGAAAAGAGACTGGTGAAGGTGGAAAGACAGAAAGGAAGAGGGAGAATGAGCGGTGTACAGTAGGAGAAAATGAGGAAAATCTAACAAAGAGGAAAAATAAATCTTGTGAAATAAGCAGGTAGGCAGTAAAGGGGGGGAACAAAGTGAGAGAGAGGCTGGGCAGAATAATGAAGAGGAGAGAATGGGTGAGAGAAGGGGTGCATCTGTGCTGTGTGTGAGTGTAAAGCAGAGCTGCTGATTGGACAGATGTGGCACTCATGTGGACAACATCAGTGTCAGCTGGAGTTCAAACCAACTGGTTTTTTGTTGATTTACTTCAAAGGGAACCTCTCAAGTTAAAAGCAACTTATTTTACCATTTCTAAAATTTATCAAAACCAAATTCCTCTATTTTTCCTGGAAATATGTGTAGAATGGACTTTATGCTGAGCGTTTTAAGTGGACTGAGCTGAATAAACTCTGTTTACACAAAGTTCTATTGGTCTCATGAATAACGAGTTTTCTGAGATGGTTGTTATAATGGTCCAATTACATGTTCCTTTGTACCTACATTAAAATATTCTAACCAATTTAAAACCTTTGCATGATATATATATATATATATATATATATATATATATATATATATATATATATATATCATCATCATCATCATCTTTCCTGCACCGGTAGCCATGGTGCATGTTACACTGCCATAAGTTCGCAAAACATTCTGGGAATTAATAAGTTTAACTTGTATAGCGTATTTCTCGCACCCAAGGTCGCTTTATAATTACAAAAAAAAAAAAAAAATCCACCAAAAGGGGTCACGATGTGTAACTCCAGTGGTGTAGCTACACACAATCCCACCAAAAGGTGCATGAGGGTAAATCCCACACCGCCTGCACAGCCACCATGACTCCACCAGGCAACAGTGCTCGGAACACCACGTCATGGATCCAGAAAGCGAGCACAGAAGTACTGGGCAACTCCGATGTTAAAGAGAACAGTAAGCTCACTGCAGTCCAAAGCAGGCAGAACACGCATAACCCATGGCGGACCAAGGCCTGAGGAAACCAGTGCCCAAAACTGGGTCTGGAGCTACGCCACAACCGGCAGATAAAACATTCAAAGAAAGAACAAGCATCAAATAATACAAACACAGAAAGAAAAAAGAGGGGGAAGGGGGAGAGGGAAGAAAAAAGGAAAAAAAATTTCCACCTCTCCATTTGAAGTCTGTGTCTGAAAACACTCTGTTTCAAGGGCCATCTGGAGGGCTAGATGAGCAATACCCCTCGATCCCCAAAAGAAATGGGACACTTGACCCAACATGGGAATGCATAAAAAAAAGGCATGGGGACAAGTGGTAGGGCTAAGGGGGAATTGGGATTGGGCCTTTTACTGTGTGACTGTTGCTGCCTCTGGAGGCTCCTTCCATAAATACGAAATTAAGAAAACATCACCATATCAAAAATTACACAGATTTTATGTGGTGCACCTGCCATGTAAGTCCTCATGTAAGTTGATCCTATAGAAGCGATAACGTATAAGAATGACCACATTAATATAAACCAATGTTAGGTGGGTTTCCATTTTCTTGCTTACTGTGCAGTTTGATGAGTGGTACGGTGGTGTAGTGGTTAGCACTGTCGCCTCACAGCAAGAAGGTTCTGGGTTCGAGCCCAGTGGCCGACGGGGGTTCTTTGTGGAGTTTGCATGTTCTCCCTGTGTCTGCGTGGGTTAATTGGTGGCTCTAAATTGACCGTAGGTGTGAATGTGAGTATAAATTGTTGTCTGTCTCTTTGTGTCAGCCCTGCGATGATCTGGTGAATTGTCCAGGGTGTACCCCACCTCTCGCCTATAATCAGCTGGGATCGGCTCCAGCTTGCCCGCGACCCTGTACAGGATAAGTGGCTATGGATAATGGATGGATGGACTGTGCGGTTTGAAATTGCGAACTAAAAAACATGAAATTTATACACTTGAATGATGTGGCTTTTCAGATGATTCAACACTGCCATAATTAGCAAAATTGAAAATGACAATGTTTTTCTCAGTGAAATTACCATGCCAGCACTTATCAGGTCTTGGAGATCCATCACCATGTTTACTTGGAATGACTATCGTGAGTGGTGAAACGCTAGCTTTAATCACATCATTTACTGGAAACACGGACCATTAGCAATTATTTTGTCACCTTTTTATTTTAAAACATTCCTTCTATTTTGTGCAAAACTGCAACAGAAACCCATCGACTGTCAAAGTTACTGTTGAAGAGAATCAGTCAACGCCTTCTGACCAATCAGAACTGTGAACTAAACAACGCTGTGGTATCAATAACAATTACTCAGTAATATATTGCACAGCAATGGCACTGGACTTTCTGATTAAGGCTTGTTTTCCTCTTTTGCCTCCTTGTGAGAGGATGTGTTTCTCCATCTATTATAGTCGGTATGATTTTCCTCAGACAGAAGTACCTCAGCCAACTTTTTCAAATGTGCATGTTTTTTTTTCTATCAAGATGTTTCCTGTACGTTGAATTTATTCACTCGTAAATCAGACAATTAGGCCGATGGACAGAAATATCATTCATTTATATTTATCCTTCACCTTCTGAGCTACCTCAGCGGCGTGATCATAATTTCATCAGCGTCTGCGGCGGGGGAGTTAATGAGAACCCCACACTGCAGCTCCACAGATAATAACTGCATGACTTTATTCTTACAGCCCTTCATTTACTGTGCAGACACAAGCAGCATTGTCTAAATCAGTCTTTTCCCCCAAGCTCTCACAACTCCCCCCCATGGCTTTGTTTTGCTCCTGTCATTTATTAGCCGTTAATAGAACAAGTGCCTTACTTTGTGATTTGTTTCCTTGTAACAGAAGGCACAGGCGAAGGGGGTGACCTTTGTGCGTGTCATAGTCAAAGGACTTGGTCCAGGGCGCTTGGTGAGTATTGCTAATTCTGACCTTGATTTAGATGTGCATGTATAGGTTAACTGTGTATGTAATTTTCATATAACTCAATAAATATAGGGCTGTGCCTAGTGATGGTTAACTGGGTTACCATGGTAACAACCCCCAGTGATGGTAGAAACTTGTTTAACACAGGTTTAAAAAAAAAAAAAGATTAATGAGAATTGTAGCGAGACACTAACTAGTATTCTCACATGTGAATAACCTGTAATTGTGTTAGGTGATGTCATTGCATAAATTAATACTATATCTATTGTACCTAGCTTAGAGAAATTGAGCCGTGCTTGTGAAAGCGCTTGAAATGGCAGGGCATTGTGTGCTGTTATGGTAGTCAGGCATCATACCTAGCCTACACACACATCCTGTCTTCTTCAGTAGCCTAGGTTATGTGAACGTAAAAATAAAATGAACTGTCCACAGGTTTGCCATCTCTCGCAGACCTGAGCACACAAAGCAGTATCCATGAGCATGGGCTTGAAAAATGTGCTCTGAATTCCATGCACACAAAAGTATTTACAGGCGTGGAGCACTGCAGAGAATCTGTCACATGTGAGGACTTGAGTTATGTGAGCACTGAGACACGTGTGCTTAATTATCCCTTGTTCACCAGAGTCTATGCTTTGCTTGTGAGTCAGGTTAATTAAAACCATGTCCTAAAAATTCAAAAAGCAATTAAGTCATCTTTATTGTAGTATTCTGACAATTGGTGTTTAAATAGTTGAGGAAAAAGTTTGAGCATGCATGGTTTTGATGTGATGTTTTTTTTTTAATCATCACTTTTTTATTATAATAGCAGGTATTATTTTTGTTTGTGTTTAGTTGCTGCTGCTGCTGGTGTTGTATGTAAATACTTTGCTTAAGCATTAGCTTAATTATTTACCATGGTTATCCAAATAAGATGTATGGGTCTTTCTATCATGTTTCTATCTACAGTGCCAGTCAAAAGTTTGTACACCCCTATTCATTCATAGGATTTTTCTGTATTTTGACCATTTTCTACATTGTAGAACAATACTGAAGAAATGATCTCATCTCATTATCTCATCTGGAACATGTATGGAATTATGTGGTGCACAAAAAAAAAGTGCTTAAAAAACAAACCAAAATATGTTTCATATTTTAGATTCTTCAAAATGGCCACCGTTTACTTTGATGACGCTTTGTACACTAGAGCGGCGGCTACAATTATCGACACCTTAACAAGCTTTTGGCCGTTGCAAAAGTAGAAGAGAGTTTCAGTACATAAATTGTGCATGAATAATTACTCAAACTGCCACTGGGGAAAAAAAATGAGTTGATTCCTGATTTGTATCAGATCACGTTCCACAATTATCGACACCTTTTCATAATTATGGACATCCAGTTGATTATTTATTAAAAAATCAGTATGTGGTATTAAGTTAACAAAACATAGTTTTTATTTAAAATTTGTTTTACATAGACTTATATTTAGTACAAAATATCTTTTATAGGTGGTGTAGTGGTTAGCGCTGTCGCCTCACAGCAAGAAGGTCCAGGTTTGAGCCCCGTGGCCAGCGAGGGCCTTTCTGTGTGGAGTTTGCATGTTCTCCCCGTGTCCGCGTGGGTTTCCTCCGGGTGCTCCGGTTTCCCCCACAGTCCAAAGACATGCAGGTTAGGTTAACTGGTGACTCTAAATTGACCGTAGGTGTGAATGTGAGTGTGAATGGTTGTCTGTGTCTATGTGTCAGCCCTGTGATGACCTGGCGACTTGTCCAGGGTGTACCCCACCTTTCGCCCGTAGTCAGCTGGGATAGGCTCCAGCTTGCCTGCGACCCTGTAGAACAGGATAAAGCGGCTAGAGATAATGAGATGAGAATGAGTGAGATAAATATATCAATGTTGGTGCTTACGTAAATGAGGAAGTAATTCTAATGTTTGTAAACAAATGAACTGATAATGTTTAACCTGTGTCAAATCTTTTTGTTCCGCTTTCTACCCACTTTCTAAGTATTTTTGTAGATGACATTTTGTTAATCATTCGTCGTTGTTGTTGTTGTTTGTATTAATTTCTAGTTTTGTAGTTTACCAATAAATGTCAACAGGCGGTTGAGGTTGTAACCACATGAAAATCCAGGTCAAAGGTCGCATGTAATTCCTCGAACCAAAATCTACAATGTCTACTAATATTGTAATATGTGGTAGGTATTTAGAGCAAACTGCAAAAAAAAATTCTGAATGGAATCGAAAAATCTAAATATTTCATGCCTGTAATTTTTATATGCTAGGAATTTAATTCTGGTCTAATTCTATTTATTGCAACAGGATTCCAAATATTCTATAAACATTCCATTCTGTTATGAATCAGAAAAAAATTATTATAAATCACAGCACTTTTATTTTTTTAAAGTACTTCATCTACTACAACAATGTTACTTAAAGATCGATCCATAACAGTTGCAAATGTCACTTAATTCCACAGGGTGTCGATAATGGTGGACACCGGTGAAAGTGATCACTATTATCAACACCTCACGTTACTTCTCAAAGATGCGTTTAGATACAAAATGGCGACTGTCAAATGAAAGAGTAAGAAACAAAGTAGGTTTCAACAAGGATATCATGAAATATCGGTAAATTTGATCAGTAAAAACATGTCCATGATCTTTCCACCATGCTTACCTGCAATGATAACATCCGGGTTTTCCTCAAATTGCTGATCGTGCTAAAAAAAATTCCATCTCAGGTAATGAGTGGTGTCATCAGATGACAAGATCAAAGGGCGAGGGGGGGTCTTCTGGTTGATTTAATTAACCAATAACTGTGACAACTGAATCTCATCTCATTATCTCTAGCCGCTTTATCCTGTTCTACAGGGTCGCAGGCAAGCTGGAGCCTATCCCAGCTGACTACGGGCGAAAGGCGGGGTACACCCTGGACAAGTCGCCAGGTCATCACAGGCCTGACACATAGACAACCATTCACACTCACATTCACACCTACGGTCAATTTAGAGTCACCAGTTAACCTAACCTGCATGTCTTTGGACTGTGGGGGAAAACGGAGCACCCAGAGGAAACCCACGCGGACACGGGGAGAGCATGCAAACTCCACACAGAAAGGCCCTCGCCGGCCACGGGGCTCGAACCCCGACCTTCTTGCTGTGAGGCGACAGCGCTAACCACTACACCACCATGCCGCCCGCAACTGAAACTCACCTTTGTAAAATTGTTTTTTATTGGTAAATCTGAAAAGGTGTCAATAATTATGGACTGTCGATAATTGTAGCCACCGCTCTGTCATTTGTAATTTGTACACAATCCATCAATTTCCCCATGGGTAACATTTATTGAAAAATGTCACTCAGTGCCCTGGATGTAGTTCATATGAAGAATATGAGTGGCATATTTCCCAGTAAAACACTTATGTCCATATAATATTTATATATCAAACTTTTGACTGGAACTGTAGCTACATTTGAAAGGGCGCCTAGCATATGAGCTGAGTATAGAAACATAAGGATAACTGCTTATATTATATCCACATTCACTGGATATGAGCAATCGCATGCTCTGATTGGCTACTACTGGGCTATCAGCTCATATACCATGAGTAGAGAAAAACAAAATGGCGGAGCATGTTGCTGAACCAACCAAGGATGAAATAAAAACTCGAAAAGAAAAAAACCCAAAAAATACAAAAAAGCAACAAAATATGGAATGAAAGTATTTGATGGTAAAAATGAATCTTTTTTTTAAGAATTATTATTATTATTATTATTATTATTATTGCGTTTTTCACAAATTGCTCCTGTCATTTCGCTGGTTCACGTTCTTAAAGCATCAAAATTTGTTGAAATTTTTTTTTAGACTGGTTCAAAAGCCCAAAGAAGTTTGAAGATTACATAACTGAAATGTCCAAGGAAGAATTAAATAAATGTCTAAAGTTATTCTATACCTCAGCAAGATGGCACTTTCTACAAAAAAAAACCCCACTAAAGTCAATTCGTGCACCCATCGATAAGTTTTTAAGAAGTCCGCCTAAATGGAAATTATTTTGTCGGACTTTTTGTATAAAGTTTTTATTTATTGAATTTCCAAAAAATAAAAATGTTTTGTTTCTCAAAATCCAGTGAATGTGGATAGAATAAAACAATTATTCCACTCAATCTCGTCATAGATGTGTCATAATGCAGGCACTTATGGATGTATGGGCAGAAGAAATAGAGAAACAAACTGATAATGAAGCCAAATCGAGAGACAGAAATTGTGGTCGTACACTAGCGAGGGTCAGGCGATCGGCAAACAACTATGAAGAGGCGAGATAAAGAGCGGAAACAAGAAAGGGCAGGAAAAGAGTCAGAGAAATAAGGCTTGGTATGTACTGGGAAGAGCAGAACAATACTTCACACTGAAGTGGCGTGTGTGTGAGGCTCAAATGGAGAGAGTGGTAATTTTAAGGAAATGAGTGTCAGCTGTGTTCAAAACTCGGGAGACCGAGGGCGCTGTGAGACTTGGGAGTTGTAGTTTGAAGTGTCCGTGTTTGTAGTCAGGGTGTTCTCAACTGATTCACTGACAACATGGCTTATAGCCAACTCAGCGCTATGTGCCTTGTTGGCTATCAGCTCATGTACAACTCTGATTTCGTGGAATAACTGTTAATTATACCAAACTTTAGTTTCAAACCAAAACCAATTGGTCTATAAGGGACAGAATTGAGGTGTAGAAATAAGCATTATACTGTCTAATACACCAACGTGCTAGCGGTTGCTTGAGGACATGAAGGACATGGCGAGTGAAACCTGGTTTGATTTAGTGGATAGAAGAAGAAAACAAACCATATAGCAGTCACAGCAACACCTCGTCAGCTAAGACATGGCATTAGTTATGGCCTTGAAAATGAAGGAGAGCTCTATAGTAGTTGGATGTTTTACCTGAGTGCCAAGGATTTATGCAGAGGTGGGGTAGGGGGTGTTTTTGGTAAAAGGAATGAATAAAGAAAGGAACGAGGAGAAAGAAACTGAATGTACATTTTTCAGTATTGGCTTGACAAATATTTGGACAATAATGCTTTCACCAGATCCACAAAACTGGAATGATGCAATGATTTTCAGGCTTAAAGTGACTGAACACCTTTAAATTAAAGTAGTTGTGTTCACATTGAATGAACCTTTTAGAAATATTTAGAAATTATTCATGTTCTTATGGATCAGTTCGTAGCTGTTTTTATCGGTCAGGTGTGTTTTGCTGTGGTTGGCACTCACAGTGTGCATGAGTCAGTACTAACCACAAGCAAGTTTCTGGCTCTGTTGTTGACGTCCACCATTAGATAATGTTTGCGTATTTTGCTGCCAGTAACTCATTTCCATTGAAAAGACTTTTTCAAAAACCTGCCAATCGTGAGGTCAAAAACATTTTTCAGGGTGAAGCAGAACAGCATTTATAATCAGAATAAATTAATTGCCGAAGTCATGGTAACATAACAGGTTTTCAGAACTGACTGTGAAATCAAAGAGAAAGGATCCACTGGTTGATCTCAGTAATTAATCTTTTAGAGCAGGAGTCATCAATTAGATTTGACCCAAGTCAAATAGTAATGTATTTCAAATGAGTACCAACATTCAGTGGAAGATTATTACACTTCATTCATTCATTCATTCATTCATTCATTTACAACGTTCTACTTTGGGTATCACCTAGCTGTCTCTCTATATCTGCCTGCATAAGGTTAAACATGTGATCTGAATTAAAACCACTCTTGCACCGTAATTGTTTCAGAAACCACTGCTGCTCAACTGGTTTTAGTGGCGTTCCCGCGTGGGCCGAAGACCTGTGCGAGCAGTGCACGGTACCTAAGAAAAAAGGGTAACAATAGGTATCAAAGTGAATTTTGAACGTCGACCAAGGTGAAGGTCAATTCCGTGCTCCGTCCTTCCGTGTCCGCCTCGATTCTGATTGGCTAGTGATTGCTCCATTACAATAGCTTTCACAACGCTAATGTGAAATCTGTTCTATTTTCTAAAGTTTTGTTTGAAGTCCGAGCCCAGCAAGACGAGCAGTGGTGCGATCCATAGGGCTGGGATTTTCCCTAGTTGTTGAGTATGCGTTGCGGGCACGTCAGGGTTTTTCATCCTATGGATGCTCGCTCGCATCTCTAACTGAGGATACTATATGATACAGTGAACGTACTGGTATTGATTACAAAAGCCTGAAAAATTAACTGCTAAGTGCACTAGAGAGCGACATTTAATGTGCTCCTATAAAAAAAAAAAAAGAGCACGTCCTAGTAAAAGTAAATGTATATCTATTAACTTTAAATTACTGCGTTCAAATACACTGGTGTAATATAGTTATAATATCTGTAGCCAATATAATTTATCGATAACATGTTTTAAATTTTATCCAAGTTTATTTCGTATTTTTCTGTTCCTTACTTAATGTGACATCATATTGAAGCTAGTAATTGAATTCACGGCCACACATTGAGGTGTGATAAATGAGGGCTAAAAATTGGGAGCTCTGCTTTTAGGCAGTGCCTAAATCTATATATTACAAAATGTGTCAGAATGAGATCTGCACCAAACTCTACGGATATGCTTTTACCTTTCATCACCAATTACTCATGTTCATGCCGCCTTGCTGTTTTTGGGTTGGTTGTTCATCCATTCCTCAGAGATTCTCATTAGTGTGATATCCCAAGAACTCATGAGTGAACGTTTGTATGATTTATATGGAATGATCTTTGTAACCAGCAGGTGAACTGTTTACACTTTGGAATTGATCCAGCCAAGGTCACAGCAATGTCAAATGTCTGAAAGAGTTTTCTTCACTAGCTTCCTTCCTGTTTAAAGGGCTGATGACAAGAATATGACTCTATGCAATTTCTTAAATAAACTATACAACATGGCAAACATGTTAGATTTCTGTTATAATTACGTGAAAAGAAGCTGTTGTTACGCAAATATCCAACTTTTAATTGCACAGCGCAAGAAAACTGGGTCCGTGGCTCGCGGCCATGTTGTGACGTCAGCGGAAGAACACGCTGCGGTTCACTGGCTGTTCTACTCTGGTTCTACTCAATGGAAATGGCGCATGAAAACGCCGGTGAACTCTCTAGTGCTAGCTCTTCCTCTTCTGGGAGTCTAGAATTGTGTTGATCTCTTCCAAATAGAATCTATGATAGTCTACCCTCTTTACCCTTTGCCTCTCATTGCTAGGCGGCAGTTACATGAAAGCCGCAAGCTTTCACAAGCAAATACATGACTGATATCACGCCGACTTTATGATTACATTTATGATTATCATGTAGAATCTATAGCTCTACGTACCTTTATCTTATGTCATTTCACAACACATGTTCTGACAGGAGGACTGTCTTTGGATCCGGCATAGCTACTAGTAGAGCCCCTCCGGAATACTGGC
Source organism: Neoarius graeffei (assembly GCF_027579695.1). Classification (NCBI taxonomy): domain Eukaryota; kingdom Metazoa; phylum Chordata; class Actinopteri; order Siluriformes; family Ariidae; genus Neoarius; species Neoarius graeffei. The sequence continues at coordinate 25,108,932 of NC_083583.1, forward strand.
AGTGTTGCCAGATTGGGAGGTTTCCCGCCTAGTTGGGTGGTTTCAAGTGCATTTTGGTGCACTTGAAACCGCCCAACTGGGCGGGAAACCTCCCAATCTGGCAACACTGTTTAGGCACTGCTGATGGTAGTAACACACGTTTGTGCTGAACTGAACACCCAAGAGATTCTTTTAAGCTGGGAAGGGTGTCAAAACAATCCAAATCGAAGTGTTCAGAGCACAGGACGGATGTTGGTGAGGGCTCCCACTTGTCACGAGTGCGCCTGACTTGCTTCACCCACTTCGCATGCAGCTCGGGATCTCTGGGAAACTTGAATAAACTTACCCCATCCTTGTGGGTTTTGGAGCAAAAGCCGGCAACACAACGCAAAGGCATAATAACTATATGTATAATAATGTCTAATAAAAATACTAATAATGATAAACTGAACACCTGTCGCATCAACAACAAACTGGTAAGTTAGGAGGAAGGTTCTTTCGCTGACGTCATATAGCTCCTCCTCCTCCTTCATCTCCTGGGTGCTGCAGCCCTGTCAGATTTGCCCAAATAGCCGCGTTTAGCGTTTATCATCATAACTTGTAAAATAGGCGCCTTCGTGAATTAATATATGGATCATCGGGAATTACTTTTTATGTTATAAAACATCGCCAAAGATGTCAAAAACGTGTCATCAGCACTTTAAAATGTATTTGAAGGGTATTTCTGGCATACAAATTAATAACAAACGACTACACTTGTTGGGAGTGGAGTCATCTCCATTATCAAGTTGTAACGGCATTTGTCCGTTCCAGTCTAATAGCTGGAGCTAACGTTTTTGTTGTTCACATTTTGAAGGAGTATGTTTTTCACTTACTCTAATGACATCAGCTGTGCACACACATCCACAGCACCTAACTCAATATTTAATAAAATGTCACACACACAAAAAAAAATTGATTGGGGAGATTTCACTCAAATTAGATGCTCCTGGTTATAGTTAGAGGTGGCACTGATCCAATTGCTGGGTTTCAGTCACGTGACTTTTCTTAGCAGTTTTATCGGAAGTGAAATAGCTGGTGGTCTGAACGGCTGCCGTAGTGCAAACAACTAGTGAGACGTTATCAGAGTACGCTCGTAATCTAGAAGCCACTGCTCGCTTTTAGATCTATTCAGAAGATTGCTATGTGCAATGGAATCGACCCCTACAGTCTGAGAAAGAAGGATTTGTCATACGAGCTCGAAAACTACCCTTCAGTCGAATTCCCCGACATCTCGAACTATCTGGTGTTGCAGACGTCCTTCTACACCGCAAAACAGATGAAAGCGTGGAAGAGTATGGAGGCTTACAACTTTTTTTGTATGTGGCTGGGTAAAGGACCTTGGTATCAAGTCGCTGCCAAATGAATCCTGTATTGTTTTTGCCCATGTAAATATGGTTTGGTTTTTTTTAAGCTTTTCGTTCACGTCTTTACAACGAAGTGCTGCAAGTTGAAGTGTAAACAAACAACAGTTCGCTTGATTCTCCCTTGTGTTGGCTCTTATCTCTCAGGTAAATCATTCACAAAGATCATCAGAAACCTCTTTTAAAGACCTGGATCTTAGTTAAACAAGACGGAGAAGTGATCACGGTGCATTGTAACTGTTTGGCTGGGTAAGAATTTTGTCGCGACCTTCATGCATATGGACTTTGTGAAGAGTAAACAAAGAAACAGCTGGGGACTTTAGCGCTTCGTGATTTTAAAAAAAAAGTAACGTAAAATAATGACACATAGCAAGAAAAGTACTTGGAAAACACTAAGGACATAGCTGAGAGGGAGATACAAACCATTCACCAAGTGATCACTGCAGACTCGAGCATGCTTCGACTCGGCTCCCTTCGATTTCAGTGAGAGGTTCAAAAGCCACCTTTCTCGACATCTTTTTGTGAAATCCTGTGTTCGTTCACCCTTTTTTATTAGTTCACGGGGAACCCTGAAGAAACTTTTATCAGTTTCATGGTTTGATCGATTCGAACAACTTAAAACAATGCAAGCGTAAGGTATTTTTCATGCAAGCAATGTACCTTCTCCATATAAACGCTTTGTCAACTGAGCTTTGGTAGACCACCAGCTAAAGTTTTGAATAACTAATGAGGTGGATGTGATGTCACGTGAAACCCAGCAATACCCAGAATTGGTTTCAGGTCAACACCAGCAAAAAATGCTGGATGTTTGTGGGAGGAAAAGAATGAATTCAATATGTTGTTGTAAAAGATGGTATTGGATTTGAAAAAGGGATTTTTTTTTAAACCTCCACTAAGGTGGTTATGTTTTCAATGCAGTTTGTTTCTCTGTTTGTCTGACTAAGTAGTATTGCTCAAAACATACCAACAAAATTTTTGAATGATACTTGATGGGAGGGTGTAGCATGGACCAAGGAAGAACTCATTAAATTTTGTAGCTGATCTGAGTCATGGGGCAGATCCACAAATTTAGTTTTTGCTAATGTTGCAAGATACGGTATTTGGCCTTGGCGGAAGTCTGCACTCAACATTGCCATAGACCTTAAAATCCAGTTGATGGCAGTAGAGTTCGGTAGTGTCAAGATATATCCAATGTAGAAATACGATCACCCCATATCACAATCCACATTTATGGAGACCAGTAATTCTCTGTGATACCCATGTAGGCACATAATTCTAATAGTTTTAGCAGTATATCCAGAAATATAAAGTGGTTTGGGTTGCAGATTTGCATCCCATTACAAGAGTTGACTATTGTCCTTGGTGGAGGTCTGCACTCTTCAAATGCCCTACTAGTTTTGGAACTGAAAAAATTTGCATATAAAGAGATTTGATTTGTAATTTGTGTTCAGATTGATGTATACTTTTTAATATATATAATATTTAACCAAATTTTTTTTTTGTCATGATTTTATATATTACATGAAATAAAAAATGTTGGCTGGATATCGATATCGGCTGATACTCAAGGATTCCGTGTCTATGTGGTATCCTATAATCTCTATTGGTCTAATAAAGACTCTTGTACTGAAGGAAAACTCCTTCAGACAATAATCTGATGCATCAGGAACTGAGCTGGTGCACCACCAAACAAACATTTCATAAATCACAGCAGCCTGATTACAGTCTCATAAAAACACCCCTGCTTGAGCGTCAGAAACCTGTGGATGTATTAGGATATTCAGGAAACTGAAGGTTTTGGGGGGGATTGGTTTTAGTTTGAACTCCAAAGCGTACCACCATCTGTGAACCATTGCTTGGGCATGTGTAGCTGCCAGTGCAGTTGGCTTGTGACAGTGACAGCAGGGTGAATTCTGTAGTGTCTGGAAAAAAGCTTGTCTGCTCATGCAACAGGACTGTGATCCAAAATGAGTTCCTGAAGAGGAAACAAAGGTGTTCATTGCTGTGTAATAATGAATGTCATGACATCCTTCGACATCTTTGAGATGCTCATTTGTTTTTTTTGTCCTTAATTTTATTGACTCAGTTGATATTTGATTTGGTTAAAGATGCATTAATTGAGTTCTCAGGGGTTCATATTTGGGATGCATTAAATGCAATGGGTCTTTTTGGTGGTGGTGGTAGTGAAAGGAATTAAAGTGGTCTGTATGTCAAGTGAGAAATTAGCATGATACAAAAGTGCCTGTTAGAGCATTTATTATTGACATGTTTTCCTGTGCTGACTGCTGTTTTCTGGATAAAGCTCATGGGTGAGAAGCCATTTAAGAATGTAAAAAAAATTAATAAAAAAGACTTTGTACTGAGCTAATGTTTTACCATATATGTGTGTAATGTGGAAAATCACGAGCGATCGACATGCTAACTACAACTACGTAATTGTCCGAGTTACAGGGTCTCAATAAACAATATGGCCACCACATGCCAATCAATCCCAGTGGGGTAAAGTTTGGTTTACTCAAACAGCTGTAACTCAGGACTGATCATGAAATTCGAAAAGGCATTTTCACGCCAAGATTCTAACGAAGGCCTCAAATTCTAAGTGAAAACAGACAATTCATTTTTTATCAGGCTGCATAATCTCTTGGTTTTTCCTAGTTGTGATTGCATTGTTTAGACACGAGAGGGCAGTAACGTAAAATAGCAGGAATACGTGTGACTTCACCGTAGACAGCAGTAACATGGCATTAAACAAAAAAAAAGAAAAGAGCTAAAATGGGAAAGAGCTGTTGTGCGTTTGAATGTACAAACGAATTTAATAAGAAGTCAGAGATATCTTTTTACTGATTTGCCGAAAGCTAAAGAAAAGAGAAGAAAAATAGTAGGTAATAAAATGTTCCTAAAAGTTTATGAAGAAAATGCCTATTAGTCATGAACATTTTTCATTTTTAATGAAGGTAATATTTAAGCTAATAGACTATTATACTTTTACACATATGGGTAAATAATTATTGTTGGTTATTAAGAAAATGATTTTTTTTTTTCTTTATTTAAAGAAGAGGGTTAAAAAGGGGAGGGCTTAAGTTTAAATAGTTTTTTCTCAGTAACCATAAGTCTGATCAAACTCATGTTTGGTGTACTGCGTGGCTGACATCCACCAATCAGATATCATTGGGCACGCGTTTCACATTTGGCACTGAGCATTAGTGCTGTTGTCACAAAATTAAATAAGTAGGCTATCTATCACCTCTTTATTGTTCAGTGTAAATTGGCTTGAACTGGCCATTGGGGGCAATATTTGCAGAGAGTGCTTGGACCCCTGAAGATCACCACTTGCAGCTATGTTTATGATTCATTATCTTTAATATTAGTATTGCAATATACATCATCTTGGTAACCACAGCAAAACCATATATTACCTGGTGTTCACACAGCTGTGAGGATTTCAATAACTTAGAGTTTGTCTTTTATGGGCATTAAAACTGTATTCACCTGTATTCTTGCTATAGAATAACGTACTACATCGGTCTTGTGGGGTGTTTCTGGTATGCAGAGGTTAGTACCTACCAAAAGTGGTCCAAGAAAGAACAACTGGTGAACCAGCGACAGGGTCATAGGTGCCCAAGGCTTATTCATGTGTGTAGCGAGGGAAGACTAGCCCATCTGGTCCGATCCCACAGAAGAGCTACTGTTGCACAAGATGCTGAAAAAGTTAATGCTGGCTGTGATAGAAAGGTGCACACAGTGTGTTACAGCTTTCTGCATATGGGGCTGTGTAGTCACAGACTAATCAGAGTGCCCATGCTGACCCCTGGCCACTGCCGAAAGCACCTGCAATGTGCACATGAGCATCAGAACTGGACCATGGAGCAGTGGAAGAAGGTGGCCTAGTCTGATAAATGATATTTTCTTTTGCATCATGTTGATGGCTGGGTGTATGTGCATCACTTACCTGGGGAAGTCATGGCACCAGGATACACGATGAGAAAAAGGCAAGCTGATGGAGACAGTGTGATGATCTGCTGGGAAACCTTGGGTCCTGGCATTCATGCGGATGTTACTTTGACACACATCCCCTACCTAAACATTGTTGCATACCAATTACAGCCCTTCATGGTAACGGTATTCAGTCATGGCAGTGGCCTCTTTCAGCAGGATAATATGCTCTGACGCACTGTAAAAAATGCGGGAACGCTTCGAGTGAACAGGTGTTAACTGGGCCTCCAGATTCCCCAGCTCTAAGTCCAGTGGTGCATCTGTGGGACATGCTGGACAAACAAGTCTGATCCATGGAGGGAGGCTCCACCTCACAATTTACATGAGTTAAAGGATCTGCTGCTCAAGTCTTGGTGCCAGATACCACAACACACCTTCAGAGGTCTTGACGGGTCAAAGCTGTTTTTGAGGCACAAGTGGGACCTACACAATATTTGGCAGGTGGTTTTTAATGTTATGGCTGATTTGGTGTATACTAACTGTACTGGCTTCATACACTTACCAAAGGCACCAATAATCTCTGCTGTTTCCTTCCAAGCTTTTATTTTTCTTCATGTTGTCTCTGTACAGGGCGGCACGGTGGTGTAGTGGTTAGCGCTGTTGCCTCACAGCAAGAAGGTCCGGGTTCAAGCCCCGTGGCCGGCGAGGGTCTTTCTGTGTGGAGTTTGCATGTTCTCCGCGTGGGTTTCCTCCGGGTGCTCCGGTTTCCCCCACAGTCCAAAGACGTGCAGGTTAGGTTAACTGGTGACTCTAAATTGACCGTAGGTGTGAATGTGAGTGTGAATGGTTGTCTGTGTCTATGTGTCAGCCCTGTGATGACCTGGCGACTTGTCCAGGGTGTACCCCGCCTTTCGCCCGTAGTCAGCTGGGATAGGCTCCAGCTTGCCTGCGACCCTGTAGAAGGATAAAGCGGCTAGAGATAATGAGATGAGATGAGATGTCTCTGTACACATTTAATTCAAGGTCGTATATGACAGGATAAGATGAGTACAAGTTTTTCTTTGTGCGCCAAACAGTAAATGGGAACTAATAGCAGATAAGAAATAAAGTTGTGAATAGAGAACGGGGGGAAAAAAAAACGTTGCGCCACACACTCCATACAATTGGTCCAGTCATTCATTTGAGCCAGCTGTTTGAATTGGTCACTTTACCGCATCATATGTAATTTGTACAGAGGTGAGAAAATCGAGAATGGAAAACGAATGGTCACCTGTAGCTTTGTCACTTGCTAGTGGAAATTCAGATCCTCTATTCAGTCTAAGCTACTCTGTCTAAATGCTAGTACAAAAAAAATGTTTCCTGAATTGACAGGTGAGTAGAGGTGCCTTGTCCTGAACTGCTTCTCTAAACATGTATTTTACTTCACCAAATATTTCCAAAAGTATTTTGACCTCCAAATTGCTGAGCCCACTTTTTAATTTTTGAACATAAGAAAGCATTTAAAATGTTAGGTGTGCAAGTTACAAAAAAAAAATTATAAAATGGATTTGACAAATACAAAAAGTCAAAATCAAGCTCATCAAAATGCAAGTTAATTAAATGAATGAGTGATTAAACAGCAATTTGAGTTGATAAATTTGATTAAACGGTGCAGATTTTATAAAATGAGCTGTGAATATAATTTATCACCACTTTCTGCCCATCAGTGTTTAGCATTCAAACTACAAAACAGAAGTCAGACGTAAGGATGAAAGTAATACTTGATTTAAAAAAAAAATGTTCTTAGAATTATGATTTGATCATTTCATCATTTGAGGGCTTTTTTCCTCATCTCCGTGTTATCAGTTGAGTATCTGTCCACCTTGTTAATCGTTTTCCTCAGGTAGTTTTTCTTACTTCTGTCTCGTTCATCATTTGGCTTGGATAATGTTTATATTCAGCAGCGCTCAACTAATCTTATCTCTTCTGCACAGCAATCGATCAACATTCACCACACAATCTCTTACAGATTCAATTAGCTGGTAGTCAGAAGTAACAGAAATGTGGAGGAAGTAACAAGAAGTATTTTAATGATAACCAGCACTGACCAAAATGATAAAATTACACAAAGGTAATAGAAATGTAATAAAATCACAGTTTTAATTAATAATTTTGTTTGTTTAATACTGTGCACTGTGTCTAGCCAGAATGTTAACGGTAGTTTTGTGGTTTAAATGATAACGATGATGATCACGGCTCATATTTTATCAAATTCTGTTGAGATTTAATCACATTATTTTGATTTATGAAAGCAAATGACTTTCCCTCAGATTAATTTTTACTTCACATACAATATAAATAAATTTTAATCAACTAATTTTTGTTATTTTCACCCCCTTATAAAATGCATCTGTAAAGCTGACAGGTTTGATTGGGGATGGTAGCAACAACAACAAAAAAGAATAGCAATGGGACAAAACTGGAAAATTGCCTGATGGAAAGACAGTTGAGGAAAATGGAATAAGTAGAAGTGAAGATACAGTAACTTCAGCGTATTTTGAATCACAAACTGTTGTGCAAATTATACTTGCAAAGAGAGACTCATTGACTCAGTTGTACCAGCATCTTAATTCTACATGATTCAATGCATTGTGCTAACACTGTTCATCTAATGTGCTGTATCAACCAAAATCTTTTGTTTTTGGCATAATCTCTCCATGACATCATTGCATGTCTTGTTCTTTTTTCTTTTCTTTCTTTTTTTTTAAACTTTCGTGCCCTGTAAGGCAAAGTTTATGAATGCTAATTTTCCAATAAATAATATGAGCCTGACCGTCGACCTGATTGCCCGCAGCAGGTTCCCTGGCTGTCGAGTGAAAGCTGGGGAGGTGGACATTAAGGCAGGGCGAGAATATAATGAGCTCCTTCAGAACCGCAGGCAATCGCAGGCTTTTAAGACCTCTGTGCCTTTTTTTTTTTTTTCCCCCACCCCAGAATATTCAAGAAGGATCTAGAATCGCAATGTATTAAAGCTAATGTTAGCCTGGACATACCAGCGGGAGGGGGCGCTACAGTAATGACTAATGTGGACTTGAACCTCGAGGGGGTTGAATAGTATGGTGATGGTTATCTTGGAGATGAAATGTTAAAAGGATGATGCTTGAATAACCTGAGCTCAGGATTGAACCAGAGACCCTATAGCAGCAACGTTAACCAATACGCCACCAAAACAGCCGCAAGAGAACACATATTTATTTTTTTTTGGCATCAGTTTAATGACTCCTTAAACTCATTACACACCCTAAGATTAGCTTCAAGTAGCTTTCTTACCTAGTCAAGAGGTAATATATGTGATGGCAGTTTCTCAGACAGCAGTGATTGTTCATCAGGCATCAACGCTCATGGTCAGGCAGTTAAGTGAAAGGTTGAACATTTCATTCCCAGCACCTGTCGGTCTCAGGAACGAGGCCTTTAACTCTCAAGTTGACCCCAAAATCCCATCCACTCCAGTGTATTTAAAGTAGCCATTTTTCTTTTTGTCTCTGTGTATAGAGCAATGTTTTCTTAAACTTTTTTTGCAGACTTCTTCCATGCTCCTTATCACCACAGCACAGATTTATTTTGAAGAACAACAGGGCAAACATGTGCCATCATATTCATTTAGTTGCACCATGAGAGCGTTTTTATTCCTGACCTTTTTCACTCATCGATATGTAGATTTTAAACACTGTCTAATCATATTAACATCACTTGCTGGTTTCAATTTAAATCTTGATTAAAGTTGAGATTATTTATACTTGTTTTATAGTTGAGATGAACCCCTTTCATATAACAATGGATTACAACTGTAATAACTAACTAGTAACTATAACAGCATTGATACTGGTTACATTGCATTACGTTCCATGGCATTTAGCAGATGCTCTTATCCAGAGTGACGTACAATTAGTTGATAATGTCATGTGATTCACACTCAGACAACAGAGACCCCTGGGGGTCCTCAGTCCCTGCATTGAGAACCAGGGGTATACAGGATAACAGACATTGGGGACATTTTTCATCTTTCTGTGATTCTGATGTGATCCTGAAGACAAAGATTCAAGGAAAAATACTTCTGTTATGTAACGGAACGTTATAAAACGGTCAGATATCTGATACTGATTACGTAGATTGGTGTTTAAGGAAAATTGTTTTAAGACTTTACATGGGTATTGTTTATTTAATGAGAGAATTTCTATTCAGTGGGGGGATAGTATCTGCAAAAAATGATTTCGAGAGGATGATGTATGAGCTAGGTTTGTGATCATGAAAAAAATCCAAAGACCTACAGCCTATCATCAATGCTGCTTATCCTTTATGAGAGTAAGCTTGTATAGATGTTCTGAAGCAAGCTTACCAATTTCTTGGGCAAATTAAAGGTTGACTGCCTTTCATATTTTTCAAGTTTAGATCAGAAAAAGAATTTCCCTGACACCCGATTATTTTTGTTCAGTGGACCAAAAGCTGCTGAATTCGAATCACAGACTTCCAATTTTATTAGTTTTATTTTTTTAATAGAACAATTAATGAATTTAGGGCCACGTGGCCCTAAATTCTCTACTATTTTTTCCTGCTTCACCCTGACCCAATTCAAGATACTACATCATGCATCACGTGGTGGGCTTTCCCCGTTCACGCAAGGCACTGTGGGATACAAATTTGAAACAGGAGAGACAAATGGAGGACGTGAATGAAACATGAAAGACCGATGACAGTAACAGAAAGCGAGAAGAAAAGGCGTAATGTTACAAAGGAAAGGAAACGCAGGACCAAACTAATAAATATCGGCGGTCAGCGAGCACCTCGGTGTGATCAACTGTTCATTTAGTGACAAAATGATGTAACCGTCAGTGCACGGTCAAAGGTAAACCTGTAGATGGCAGTAATGCAACACTGGATGCCAGCTGCTGTAAAACCCAAAAGAAGAAGAAGGTAAACCTGTGCATGCGCACACGGACTTCCTCCGTCTGCTTGACTGTACAAAGCGAGCAATTTCATGCACATTATTTGCTCGGGAATCTCCTCAAATTAAATAACTTCCCAGCCACAGAATGGCCTGGGGGTTGTTTTTTTAGATATTGCAGAAATAAACATACATCACAATGACCAAATTTCAGAGGGAACTAAATTTCACAGATTTTATGAAATCGAAAGGCCGTATAGCTTTAAATAAATTTATTATTGAACTCGTTATTTGTAATGGTTTAAATTTACATGTATACTGCAGATGGAGTCAACTTGCTGATGTTTGCTGCATCCATCTAAAGTTCTTTCAGCACATTTGAGAAAGAAACATGTGTCCAGTGGCCTGAACAGCATTTTGCAGACTTTCAATACTTGCTGGTGTTTCCATACAAGTACCTGAATAATATTTGTCTCGTAATCAACCTGATTTTTTTTAATGCATGTTCATTTCTGCAGGTGAAAATATACCCAGTAAGTGGTAACAGAATATTCATGGTGTAAAGCTGTGATGGTGCAAATAAATTGAAATCATCCATGCATATTAAAACTTACTATTACTAATCTGTCACACAAAACAGAAAGACGACAAATGAATCTAAACAAGTAATAAGCCAAGGTGCTGTTTCTGACAAGACAATACATAAGTTGTGATTCAAATAAAAACACGTATATCCGTAATAGCTTGCTTACTTTCAGGGAACTTGATAAAAACCTGTTTCAGCAGCTATACAACAATGACCAGAGTAAAATAAGGTAAAGATGAAAATTAACTAATGTAGGCATTCACCTTGTGTTTCCAAGTTGAGTCTCAGAACCTTTTGTTTTTGTTCCTCCCATCAGCGTCTTCTTGAATCAGTAATACGTTTAATTTGGCATTTTAAAAAAAAAAGTTATTTGACTGTGATTCAGAGATGCATAATTAAAAGGTGTTGTTGAGGTCATGTGACCTCAATCACTTTACAAGTTCTGTATTTGGGATTCACCCAAATATAGAACTTAAAAAATAAATTAAAAACATGAAAAGCATTGTGTTACTGTAAATGTCCCCCCCCCCCCCCCCCAGGTGGTTCAGTCTTTTCTGTTTCTGTGTTCAGTCTGCTATTAAAGGGTTAACCATGGGAGGACTGGAGATTGTGTCCATCACTGACAACACGCCGGTTCCACACAATGGCTGTCGGCCTCGTAAAGCTCGGAGGATGTAAACCCCAGTAATCCAGTCCGTCTGTGCCGAAAGCATCAACAGCTGAGCCTGCAGTCTGAGCGGAGGAGCTGAACACATTGCTCATTTCCTTTGCACAGTATGACGTATCACACTTCATGTAACTACTTGGGGTATTTTGGTAGATTTTTGTGGCTTCTTTGTTGTTTTTTTTGTTTGTTTTTGTTTTTTAAAGTATTAAACCAATGGAATTAAAGAGTTAACATTTGTCTTCTCTTCTTACATCATCACATATCTTCAGCAGCTGTAATTTTGTGCATGCTAAAGACAGTCATCACTGCCATATGAAGGTGCTAGTTATAGAAAATGGGCGAAAGGCACCTTTTGATGCTCGTTCAGTTCTAACAATGGTACCCATCATTCTAATGTACACTTAAGAATTTTTTTTTTGCACCATCACTGGTATTAGATATGTCAGATCCGCCTCTCAAGTCCGTTTTCCCAGTACTGAGTGAGAGGCAGAGTGCAGAATAGCTCCCTATAAATAAATGGACTGTTGTAAGGTTATTGCCCTTTCCTAGTGTTACATCAGGTGCTTCGTTGCCATAGCGACAGCAATTAGCAAGGACTCGGGCGGGAGGTTGAATACGAGCCTGTCCCTCGTACCCATGGCAACCAAGGTCAGGCCCGCAACACACGTCTGCTTTTCATTGCTAACCCGCTTTCAGCGTGCACTAAAGCTAGAGGGTTAAGGGAGCATTAGGCTGTGTGGGAGGCCATTTCCAAAATGTTGTGGCACCATGAGGCTTATGGCTTCTATTTAGACCCCAATTAAAGCAGTAATTAGAAAACAAAGTGGTAGTCTTACTATCACTGAAGGAAGGGTCTTAAGCGCATACTGCCATCTTCAAATTTATAGCATTCTTAGGAAGATGAGAACCAATTGCCAGTGACCTAAAGAACCATTTTAACACCAGTCACTGTTACAGACTGTTGATTTCTAACCTGTTGAATACAACCTTGTGATATTTTCACTTGATTTCAGAGGTGCAGTGTACTCTGATTAAAATCAAAATGTCTGCTACTTGAAAAAGAAGAATTAGTCAGGACGTTGCGTAATTGTCGGATTTGACCCAAATTGTCAAGTCAGTGGTTGTTTTTAGGGTTCGGTGATTATTATTATTATTATTATTATTATTGCATTTACGGGCTTCTGCCATCTTCAAACTAATAATTATTAGCAGCGCAACAACGAAACAACACAGGAACATGTTAAATCTGCTGGTTTCCAACAGTGGACTCATAAACATAATGCATTTTGGTGAAAAGTCATAATGTACTCTTTCATTCTCAATAGAAATATATGCTTAATCAATCCCTGTTCATGAGAGTAATAGTAAGTCAGAAATTAAAGCAATTGATCAAAACATGGAGTGTCATATTTGACCTGAGTAGCAAAAATGCAGTTTTGTTCTTTGTGGTTGTTAACAGTTTTTAAGGTGTTCAACCAAACGAAGCAAGTCATTATCTGAAATTTGTACAGGTTGCTGTCTAATTAATATTGTCTATTAGAACAAGGCAAGAACCAACAGCATAAAGAAACACGGAGTTGTTCAAGCATACCAGTTTGCTTTGTTTTCTGGTCATGGGTTAACTTTTTACACATCGATGAGTATTCAAGCTGCAAGTGTATATTTCTGGCTTTATATGACTTTATAAATGATCCATGACTTTAAGTATAATAATTGGTCTATGCATTATGACTGTGGGTTGTTGTTGTTTTTTTTTCCCTTTCAGTGGTTGAAGGTGGCCTTATGGATCAGGTTTTACTCTGTCTCCTATAGCTGAAATATAAAAGAAGCCGTAATCTGGACGCATTCACGGGCTACTGCTGTTGTCAAATTAATAGCTTTCATCACAAGGCAAGAACCAACAGTCAATAATCTTTACCACGTTAAAAGCTCTTCATGTATTGTTATCTGACAGTGGCATTTTTTAACAGCGTTATATTTTGGCCAGCAAAAATTTCTCACAGCTCCATGGTCCTGTCTGTGTGGAGTTTCCTTTGGGCTCTCTGGGTATGTTTACACATGCCCAAAACATTTTGAGAGCTAAATTAGCTATGCCAAATTGCCCCAGGTGTGAAATGTATGTGAATTTGTACGTATGGTGCCCTGCAAAGAACTGGCCTCCCATCGAGGGTGTTTTCCCATCTCGCACCCTGATTTCCCATAATGTCTAATGTACATACAGTACACCTTAATAAAATAAATAATAATAGATTAATAAGCCAGGATATTATTATTATTATTATTATTTATACCCCCACTCCGAAGGAGGGGAATATACTGGTTTACCTCTGTCTGTCCGTCCACATCTCTGTCCGTCCGAAACACCCTTTTTCTCAGCAACCACAAATCATAGCCACTTGGTACCAAACTTCAGCTTGGGGTTCTATACCGTGTATACTGTTTTCAGGTCTGTCCTAGGTTGACTTCCTGTTTACCGACTGAATGTATTTATGAAACATATAGCGTAGATTTACAAAATTTTCATCACACTGTTTTCTCAGCAACTACAAATCACAACTACTTGATATTTGGTATTGAGCTTCAGCTTGGGGTTCTATACCATGTATACCGTTTTCAGGTCTGTCCTACGTTGACTTCCTGTTTACCGACTGAATGCATTTACGAAACATATAGCGTGGATTTACAAAATTTTCATAACACTTTTCTCAGCAACTGCAAATCACAACTGCTTGATATTTGGTATTGAACTTCAGCTTGGGGTTCTATACCATGTATACCGTTTTCAGGTCTGTCCCACATCGACTTCCTGTTTACCAACTGAATGTATTTACGAAACATATAGCGTGGATTTACAAAATTTTCACTTTTTTCAGCAACTACAAATCACAACTGCTTGATATTTGGTATCGAGCTTCAGCTTGGGGTTCTATACTGCGTATATCGTTTTCAGGTCTGTCGCACATCAACTTCCTGTTAACCGACTGAATGTATTTACGAAACATATAGCATGGATTTTGATGCTATTTCAAGAAGTAAAACGCTATTTCAAAATGACAGTTTACCAGGATGCTGTTCGAAATACCTGGAGAGAACACTGCTCTTTACTTCCTTGTTTCAGGGTTACTTATTTGTTGAAGTCAACATTCATAATAAGTGTCTTATTCCTTCAATTGCTTGCATTCTGATATAAGCGAGAGCGGGGGGATATGCAAGTGAGCAGTAGCTCACAGTTGATCTTGTTTTGTCTCTTATTTATTTCCTTTCAGTGCTTATTAAGGGTTTTACTGCACCTAAAGTCTGGACCAGGCCAATATTTGAATGCACTTATGAGATCACATGAATAATGTCCATAAACCAAGTTAAGAGCTATACTACTGCTATCTGATTCAACACATCAGTTTGGCTAATAATGTTGGTAAGTTAGCTGTTATAGGTTTCCTACATGCCTAAGATGAATGTAGACCCTGATGATCCCTGAAAATGGCATAAAGAATAATTATTCATCTGTTGTCGGATTTGATTTTCCCGACAAGGGTTATCATTCAAGTTTTGTTTGAATATTTGTACAAGCTCCTGTGTATAGTTATAGCATTAACTCCATCTCCATTGCTCGCAAAATAGCAGTATTGCTGTTTGACAGGAAGAAAATCTAATTAGGATATTTAATTAATAGATGTCTTCTTGGGGGGCGGCACGGTGGTGTAGTGGTTAGCGCTGTCGCCTCACAGCAAGAAGGTCCTGGGTTTGAGCCCCGGGGCCGGCGAGGGCCTTTCTGTGTGGAGTTTGCATGTTCTCCCCGTGTCTGCGTGGGTTTCCTCCGGGTGCTCCGGTTTCCCCCACAGTCCAAAGACATGCAGGTTAGGTTAACTGGTGACTCTAAATTGACCGTAGGTGTGAATGTGAGTGTGAATGGTTGTCTGTGTCTATGTGTCAGCCCTGTGATGACCTGGCGACTTGTCCAGGGTGTACCCCGCCTTTCGCCCGTAGTCAGCTGGGATAGGCTCCAGCTTGCCTGCGACCCTGTAGAAGTATAAAGCGGCTAGAGATAATGAGATGAGATGAGATGTCTTCTTGGGATCCTGATAACAATACGTATTACTTTATATATCCCAGACTTTAATAATAATAATTGATTGAAAGACTAGGATTTATAGTAGACAGAATAAAGAAAATGTGGAGTATTCTTTCTTCTCGTATTTATGCGCATGATTTTGGGGATGTTTACCGAAACTAGGATACAAACCCATTATTTGAATGTATTCATATCCTACAAAATCCTGCATCTAGCATTACTTCCATCCATTGCTGGCAGAATATCAGTATTGTTATTAAGCACAAGGCAGTTGTGTCCCTGTCGCTCATGCGGCATTTGACACTTAATGTCACTGTATTCTTTATTGTGATTCACTGAAAGCAGAAGTGTATCAGCACAGCTGCTGTGTCCTCATCCTCAAAATTACAGCTTTCTCACACACGCACGCACACACAAGTCTCTCGTTCAACCGTCATGTAATGACCTTTTTTCCTCATAAACTTCAAAACTCCTCACTTCTCAGTGGATTGCTAGATGACCTTATATTGTTTCACATGTGAAAATCACAATAGTCATGCAATATATGAAAATATATTGTGTCTTTGTTAGATCTATGATTGCGATATCTGGAATAGGAAATTTGAATTTGAAGACAATTCTGTGTCCAATGAATATAATAATGCACTTGGATAAGTAGGTCTAGTGTGGAAGTATTAGCAATTCTATACAAGTCATATTTAGGGAGAGAGTTTGATCACAGAACATACAGCATCCTGGGGCTTGGGAAAAGGAAATTAGTGCAATGTTATGTATTTCAGATTATGTTTTAGAATATACACAAAGATGATCAAATATATCATCGATTTGTTCATAGTAACCATGACAACAACGACAGAAGCTATCGATTCTGAATGGAGGCAGAAAAGCCGCATGAACACCATGCTGCTGGTTCCATGCATTCTAGCACGAAGAAATTAAATTCATTAAAGAGAATTACCCAGGAGGAAAACCTTCCCCAAACGAAATTTCAGGCTGATGGGGCAGATTCCCGGTCACTGTTCTAAGGTCAGCGTCTTTATAACATCATCTAATCGGGCCGAAACAGCAGAGCCGTTCTTCGATCAGCAAGCATCCAGAGGCACTGAGTGTTTCACCCAGATGGCCAGGCGTCTCAGATGTCCTCAGTTAGCCTTTTACATGCAGAGGTAGAACACAAGTGGAACTTGAGAACGCCTGCTGAGGTTTTGTGCTGTGCTTGATTAGAAAAATCCTCAAAAAATACCTCAAAGGACTGAAATTGAACTTTCATTTATTAACTTGTGCATTTTATCAACAGAGAAACTGACCTCGTATACACATACTGTATATGGTCATATACAGTAATCTATATTAAACTATTCTATCAACATTCACTGGATATGAGCAATCGCGTGCTCTGATTGGCTACTCTACTCCTAGGATATCAGCTCATATACCATGAGTAGAAAAAAACAAAATGGTGGAGTGTGTTGCTGAACCAACCGAGGACAAAATAAAAACTACTCGAAAACAAACCCCCCCAAAAATAAAAAAGCAAGAAAATATGGAATAAAAGTATTTGATGGTAAGAATGTATACTTTTTTTTAGTTTTCAAGAATTATGATTATAGCATTTTTCATAAATTGCTACTGTCATTTTGCCAGTTTGTTTACATTCTAAGCGGAAATGATTTTGTCAGACATTTTGTATAAAGGGGGCGGCACGGTGGTGTAGTGGTTAGCGCTGTTGCCTCACAGCAAGAAGGTCCGGGTTCGAGCCCTGTGGCCGGCGAGGGCCTTTCTGTGCGGAGTTTGCATGTTCTCCCCGTGTCCGCGTGGGTTTCCTCCGGGTGCTCCGGTTTCCCCCACAGTCCAAAGACATGCAGGTTAGGTTAACTGGTGATTCTAAATTGACCGTAGGTGTGAATGTGAGTGTGAATGGTTGTCTGTGTCTATGTGTCAGCCCTGTGATGACCTGGCGACTTGTCCAGGGTGTACCCCGCCTTTCGCCCATAGTCAGCTGGGATAGGCTCCAGCTTGCCTGCGACCCTGTAGAACAGGATAAAGCAGCTAGAGATAATGAGATGAGATGAGATTTTGTATAAAGATTTTATCAAATTTGCAAAAAATGCTCCATTTCTCAAAATCCAGTGAATGTGGATAGAATAAAACAGTTATTCCACTCAATCTTGTCGTACATGGCTTATAGCCAATACTCGAGATTGGTCTCAAGACCCTTTTTGAAGGTCTCGGGCTTGTCTCAGAATCGACTGCATTTTTACTCAGTCTTGTCTCGGTCTCGGACATACAGGACTCGGGATTTTATTTCAAGACCATAACTGTGGGGATTTCACTAAGTTGCCTGTGCACTGTCTGATTTATTTGTTAACATTGTGTCTGTGATTGGATGTAAAATTTCCTGCTTCAAATGCAACCAATGACATAATTCACTGATCATTTTGAATTTTCGTTACTGTAATGATGGCCACCCCTCCCCCACCCTTTCACATGCACTGGTCTGGTCCTGGTCTTGACATGATCTCACCCTGCCTTGGTCTTGCTCTTGACTTGATCTCAACCCCTCAAAGTCTTGGTCTTGTCTTGGTCTCGATTCACTCTGGTTTCGGTTATGACTTGGTCTCAGTTTAGGTGGTCTTGACTACCACATGTCTGGTGAAGTGGAAGGGAAGAACTGTTTATCATTACTAGAAGGTAACTGATGAGGGGAACTAACTTGTCTCAGATGTCCCACAACTTTAAACGTAACTATAAATGGGGGAAAAAAACGCAGTGCCATCATGAAGACAATTTAGTTCCTACATATTTATAATGTATACTACTGTATATATGATAGATATTCTATATTATTGATATTATAAATATTTTATGCATTATATATATATATATATATATATATATATATATATATATATATATATATATATATATAATCTCCTTCTCACCCCCGGCGGGGGGGTGGTATCCATGTCATCCTCAAGCTCGGGTCCTCTACCAGAGGCCTGGGAGTTTGAGGGTTCTGCGCAGTATCTTCGATGTTCCAAGGACTGCGCTTTTCTGGACTGAGGCTTCAGATGTTGTTCCTGGGATTTGCTGGAGCCACTCTCCCAGTTTGGGGGTTACTGCCCCAAGTGCCCCCACTACCACGGGGACCACGCAACCCTTGACCTTCCACATCCGTTCCAGCTGCTCTTTCAACCCTTGATACTTCTCAAGTTTCTCATGTTCCTTCTTCCTGATGTTGGCGTCAGCTGGGATCGCCACATCTATCACCACCACCCTCTTCTGCTCTTTGTCCACCACCACTATGTCCGGTTGGTTAGCCAGGATCTGTTTGTCAGTCTGGAAGCTGAAGTCCCACAGAATCTTGGCCCTGTTGTTCTCAGCCACCTTCTGTGGTATGGCCCATTGGGACTTGGGCATTTCTATTCCATACTGGTTGCAGATGTTCCTGTATACTATCCCAGCCACTTGATTGTGCCTCTCCATGTACGCTGATCCAGCTAGCATCTTACACCCTGCTACTATGTGCTGGACTGTTTCAGGGGCTTCTTTGCACAGTCTGCATCTTGGGTCTGATCTACTCTGGTAGATCCTGGCCTCTATGGCTCTTGTGCTTATGGCCTGTTCTTGTGCTGCCATGATTAGTGCCTCTGTGCTGTCTGTCAGTCCTGCATTATCCAGCCACTGGTAGGATTTCTTGATATCAGCCACTTCCTCTATCTGACGGTGGTACATGCCATGTAGGGGTTTGTCTCTCCAGGTTGTCTGTTCCTCCTCCTCCTCTGCACTCTCATCAGGGTTCTGCTGCCTGAGACATTCACTTAGCAGTTCATCCTTTGGGGCCATCTTTCTGATGTATTCTCGGATTTTCGATGTTTCATCCTGGACCGTGGTCTTGACGCTCACTAGCCCTCGGCCTCCCTCTTTCCGCTTAGTGTATAGTCTCAGGGTGCTGGACTTGGGGTGGAACCCTCCATGCATGGTGAGGAGCTTTCTAGTCTTGATATCTGTGGCTTCTATCTCCTCCTTTGGCCAGTTTATGATACCAGCGGGGTATCTGATGACTGGTAGTGCGTACATGTTGATGGCTTGGACCTTGTTTTTACCATTCAGCTGACTTTTCAGGACCTGCCTTACTCTCTGGAGGTATTTGGCTGTGGTTGACTTCCTTGTGGCCTCTTCATGGTTTCCATTAGCCTGTGGGATGCCAAGGTACTTGTAGCTGTCTTGGATATCACCTATGTTGCCCTCTGGTAGGTCAATCCCTTCAGTCCAGATCATCTTGCCTCTCTTTGAGACCATCCGGCCACACTTGTCCAATCCGAATGACATCCCTATGTCATTGCTGTAGATCCGGGTGGTGTGGATCAGCGAGTCTATTTCTCGCTCATTCCTGGCATACAGCTTGATGTCATCCATGTAGAGCAGGTGGCTGATTGTTGCCCCACTACGGAATCGGTACCCGTAGCCGCTCTTCGTGATGATCTGACTGAGGGGGTTCAGGCCTATGCAGAACAGCAGTGGTGATAGCGCATCTCCTTGGTATATGCCGCACTTGATGTTGACTTGGGCAATGGGTTTTGAGTTGGCCTCTAGGGTTGTCTTCCACATTTCCATTGAGTTCTGTATGAAGGTCCTTAGGTTCCTGTTGATCTTATACAGTTCCAGACATTCCAGTATCCATGTGTGTGGCATTGAGTCGTAGGCTTTCTTGTAGTCAATCCAGGCAGTGCACAGGTTGGTCTGTCTCTTCTTACAGTCTCGGGCGACTGTTCTATCGGCCAGTAGCTGGTGCTTGGCTCCTCTGGTGTTACTGCCAATTCCTTTCTGTGCCTCGCTCATGTATTGAGCCACATGCTTACTCATTTTTGCCGCAATGATGCCTGACAGGGCCTTCCATGTTGTGCAGAGACAGGTAATTGGCCGGTAGTTGGATGGGATGGGTCCCTTCTGGGGGTCCTTCATGATTAGGACTGTCCTGCCTTGGGTTAGCCATTCTGGGTGGGTTCCATCCCTCAGCAGCTGGTTCATCTGTGCTGCTAGGCGTTCATGGAGTGCAGTTAGCTTCTTCAGCCAGTACATATGGATCATATCGGGGCCTGGTGCTGTCCAGCTCTTCATCTTTGACACTCTTTCTTGGACGTCTGCCATTGAGATGGTTACTGGTTCTTGTTCTGGGAGGTTGCTGTGGTCAGCTCTTAGGTCCACTAACCATTGGGCATCGGTGTTGTGTGATGCCTTTCTTTCCCATATGTCTTTCCAGTATTTTTCCACCTCAGCTCTTGGTGGGTCTGACCGGTTGTTGTTCCCCTGCCATTGAGAGTACACCTTGGCTGGTTCAGTGGAGAACAGCTTGTTTATTCTCCTGGCCTCTCCTTCCTTGGTGTATCTCCTCAACCGGGTGGCCAGAGCTGTTAGTCGCTGTTTGGCAGTTTCGAGTGCCTCTGGTATGGATACTGGTGGATACTGTTTGTTATGTCCCGAGCCCACCTTGTGTCCAAGCATCTCCATGATTACTGTTGCTGTACTGTGTATCAGCTTGTTGGTCTCAGTGATGGTTCTTGTGGAGATTGTCTTCAGAGCAGCATTCACATCTACTAGTAGATCTTCTGAAGGTACTTGGCAACTCAGCTTCGGTATTCGTCGGGGGCTCCAGGTTTCCAGTTGGGTCACGATCTTCCTTCTCAGGTCAGCAGCTCTTGTGTTGAGGCTGTTAGCTGTTGGGGCTTGGTACCCAATCTCTGGTTGTGGGGATGATGACATCTCCCCGCTGACCTGTCTTCCTGGCTCCCCCTTGCCGTAGCATCGTTGTTGTATTTCATTAATCTCTAGTTGTGATAGCAGATTTCGATTATGGATGTTGGAACACTGGGCTAATAGCTGTTTCTTTGTTAGCCTTGATTGTGGGTTTCAAAGTATCCAATGGTCCCACATTCTCTGCATGTATCCCCTCTCTCTGGGATTGCTTGTATAGTAGCATTCCAGCAAATCCGTATTTTCTGTCCTCGTCCATCGATGTCTTGTTCCAGTAGCCCATTTCTCATCAGTTTGCCCTGGTTCCCTAGCAACTGACGCAGACCTTGTTGACCCGGGCGACGTCTGAGCCGGTATGACTCTATTAGTTATGTTTTCACTCATTCCTGAGGTAGGCTGATATATCATGAGGGGTTTTTGCCTAAGGACCCTTACTGGATGATGTTTTGCCCCGACCGGGATTCGAACCCCGATCTCCTGCGTCGTAGTCAGTGAGCATTACCACTGTACTATCCAGCTGATATATATATATATATATATATTATTCGGTTCTGTTCATAATTTTTATGGACAGAATTTCTAGGCGCAGCCAGGGGCCGGAAGGAATCCTGTTTGGGAACCACAGGATTTCATCTCTGCTTTTTGCGGATGATGTTGTCCTGTTGGCTTCTTCAAACCAGGACCTCCAGCATGCACTGGGGCGGTTTGCAGTCGAGTGTGAAGTGGCTGGGATGAGAATCAGCACCTCCAAGTCCGAGGCCATGGTTCTCGACCGGAAAAGGGTGGCTTGCCCTCTCCAGGTTGGTGGAGAAGTCCTGCCTCAAGTGGAAGAGTTTAAGTATCTCGGGATCTTGTTCACGAGTGAGGGAAGGATGGAAGTACTGAGCGAGGCCCTCTGGGCCGAGGTCAGTATTCAAGGCGGAGGTCACGGTATTTCACCATACGGACCGACCTTAAGCAGGTAAATAATATATATTTTTTTCTTTACCAAATTCTAACAGAAAACGAGAGCACCCAAAAGGGAAAACCGAGTCGAGCCACCATTTTGAATCCTCATTCACGGCTGTAATGCAAATTGCTTCCTCCTCGGTATACAAGTGCACTTCCATGGCAGGAAAAAAACTACATTTTGCCACCTATGTAGTCCCCTATTTATACAAAATTGAGTCATTCAGGATTCAGCCATGTTTTTGCTCAGTGTTTTTGCTCGACCAAAGTTATACAGTATTATGACCTTTATATTGCATCAATAAAGCCATTTAGTGAAACTTTGAAGAAGAGATTGTACTGGTTTAAAGTTTTTACCAAACGTAATATTATGTATTAGGATAACATGGTCCAAAATGGGCCTCATTAACTAATGAGATCAAACTGTTAGCAAGTTAGAGGTTTTTAGCTTTCTCCTGAAATGTTTTCTTTAATTTTGTCTTCCTCAGGGTAGTAAAACTCACTTTCGCTGTGAACACTGTCGTTATCACTATCCATGCTGTAAAATTAATGCTATTTTGAATCCTCATTCACGGCTGTAATGCAAATTATTTCCTCTTCGGTATACAAGTGCACTTCCATGGCAGGAAAAAAACTACATTTTGCCGCCTATGTAGTCCCCTATTTATACAAAATTGAGTCATTCAGGATTCAGCCATGTTTTTGCTCGGTGTTAGCAAGTTACATGTTTTTAGCTTTCTCCTGAAATGTTTTCTTTTATTTTGTCTTCCTCAGGGTAGTAAAACTCGCTTTCGCTGTGAACACTGTCGTTATCACTATCCATGCTGTAAAATTAATGCTATTCTCCTGAGAAATGCTGGCAAAAATTTATAAGATTTTTGATAATCTTATAAATAAATCTTATAAAAAAAGATCAATGTTGACAAAAAAAATGCTACGTTTGTTTGTTGTTGTTGTTGTGAACGAGCGAGTCGCCAGAGGTCCGTAACCAGGGTCCGTATCGTAGGATACGGACCCGCTCACCAGCCAATCAGAGCGCAGGATTTGGACCGTGAAAAAAAATAATGCATCTTATTCTATCCACATTCACTGGATATGAGCCATCGCATGCTCTGATTGGCTACTCTATTACTAGGCTATCAGCTCATATACCATGAGTAGAGAAAAACAAAATGCCGGAGCATGTTGCTGAACCAACCAAGGGTGAAATAAAAACTCTACTCGAAAACAAAACCCCCAAAAATACAAAAAAGCAATAAAATATGGAATAAAAGTATTTGATGGTAAGAAAGTATCTTTTTTTTAATTTTTCAAGAATTATTATTATTATAGCGCTTTTCACAAATTGCTTCTGTCATTTCACCAGTTTGTTTACATTCTAAGCAGAAATGATTTTGTCGGACATTTTGTATAGTTTTTATTTTATTTTTATTTATCGAATTTGCTAAAAATAAAAATGCCTTGTTTCTCAAAATCCAGTGACTGTGGATAGAATAAAACAGTTATTCCACTCAAGCTCATCGTACATGGCTTTTAGCCAACTTGGTGCTACACACCTCGTCAGCTATCAGCTCATGTACGACTCGATTTCGTGGAATAACTGTTAAATAGCAGTGCTTGCTCATTTCATTTTTCCATATGTTATACATTTCTTAGTGATGCATCTGAAGTTAGTTACTAAACCAATTTCACCAATGAACCAACACAAAAAGGTACAAAGGATTCAGTTTGGATTTTAAAAAAAAACACATTTAAGAATGTTGAGAAAGACAATTCTGAAAATGACTGAACCTTTTGAAAGGCAATTTATGTAATTACAAGTCAAAGTCCTCTTTTGTGCTGAAATTTTGTGCCTGCACAAATCCTGTGGGGGGAAAAAAGGCTACATGCAGCAAAATTATAACTCCTTCAGCCTTTTATTTCATTTTTGTTGTATTTACTGGAACGGTAAAATCAATGTGACCAAGATGTTATTTATCCAGATGTCCAGTTTTCATGCAAACATGCCAGATTGGTTTTCCATCAAAAGATCAGCATACATCGGACTTGTAATCAGTACATGTCTTGTTTCCTTTTCATTTTGGAAACACGCAGTGTGACATTTCATTACAGGTTACAGCCCTGTCTCTGGGATCATGCTTGTCGTTCTCACTTGCTAGCTGGAAAAGTCCAGATTCGAAACGATCACTGTAAATAATACTGATGCTGTGACTCTGGTAAGGACATCAAAACATGTTTTGACCTCAGACCTCGGTAATCCTTGGCAATATAATGAGAACTGTTCAGGAATCCATTTGCACTATTATAATCAAACATATTCATACTGCTAAGTACACCCTGCAGTGTTGAATATGGATTTTGCAACCATTATGAGCATTTTCCATTTAATTGCCTCTGCTTATTTAAAGGAGGTCATCATATGGAAGGCACATATTTTCCGCCAACCAACATTTAAAATTGCAAGTAATTCTTTGAGCAATTATGTGTTCTGTTTCTCCCCGTTATGATATTTTGTTATTAATGCCACATCTCTATCCTCTGGTTCAGCGGAGTTTGTTGTGGGGGAGAATCTGACTGATTGGTGTTTCTTTCATGAGACATGCTGCATGTTCTGGAAAAGCCTAAATGAAACTAACAAGCAATGATGGAGAGGTGGCTGTGCGGTGGCTAGAGCTGTTCCTGCAGCTTCTTTGCACGTTGTAGTTTTTTTGTTTCTGTTTTTTTTTTTTTTACAGCAAGCATGTTTTTTTTTATTTAAAAAAAGGTAAAGAGCAAAGGACTAACACATTAAAAGCAGGAAAGAAAGCTCTGTGTTTGGCCATGAGTGCTGGATAATGGCCTTCCAATTATCCCTGTTCGAAGAATCTAGACTTAGTTGTAATTTACTATAATGGCAGGCTTGGAACATGGATGGGGAGCTGTAGTTTTACAAAAAATGTGTGAGAAGACTAGGAGTTATGCTAAGTGGACTCTGAAAATGTTTTCTGGTTGTTGGTTTTTGAGCAGCAGCCATTTGGTCCTTAATGTTCTTCCCTTTTGAAATCTGCCTTTACCTGTTTCAACCAGGAGGATCCTAAAGACAGCAGCTTTGGCTTTTTTTTTTTTTTGGTTGTTGTTATCGTTGTTGTTGCCTAATATTCCTCCTACTCCATGCCCAAGCTTTTAGCAGCTGCCAGCAATGGTACATTTTTAAAATGCAGTGGGAGCAGAGACAGATAGATCGAGGCAGAGAATGAATGGCAAGGTTTGAATGCTCATTAGCTATTCAGTCAAGAAGGCCAGAACCCACTTGAGCTCCATTTAGGTGCTCTTAACTGCCCTGCTACATTCAATAGCACCTTTGTTCTAAACTAAGGAAGGACTCAGCTCCGCATTGGCCAGCATGTCCAAGGCTTTTGAGATACAGTATAAGACGTTTGGAAGATATACAATGGCATAATTAAACCCAGGAGCATAGACTGCTATTGGCCATGCCCTTAGCCTGGCATTACTGCGCAGTTTGTTTACCTGCATGCTCTTAGTTCACAATGAATCAGTTACAGGTTTTGATATACAGTCTGCTCTAGTTATAGCTGTGTGAAATATTTTGACCTGTTTTATTTGAATAAATCCCTCAGGTGTATAACAATTGTTGATATTTTCTATTAATTAATAATATGTATAATCATTTTTAACCAAGCTGAATATGAGTTTTGGGGGTCGCTTGGCTGGGGCTGGGTTGATTATAGGATGTTGGATGTTGTGTTTGTTTGGGTTTTTTTCTTTATCTGTCATGATCATATTAAATACATTATGCCAGTGGTCATGTGCCATCATTAATTAACAATTATTCACCGAAGGCGAAGTGAATATCAGTGAATGATAACCAAGACGAAGTCGGGGTTATTATTCACCGATATTCACTGAGCCTGAGGCAAAAAAATTTTTTAGTATAAGTACACAGGTGATTATTAAAAAAAAATTTTTAATTAATTGTCTTGTTTCAATCTTCAAAAGCAGCATGCATGGTAATGTGCGCAGACTTGTAATTTATTGATGCCAACTCACATAAAATACTTTGTTTTGAAATAGATAAAATAAATCACAATTCCACCTTACCTTTGAATAGTTTTTGACCAAACTTTGTAGCACCTTTTAGTGCTTTTAGGAACAGCATTTTCTTTCATCATTTGTAATTCTTCCTCACTTACGGTGACAAAACGATTGGCTGCCATTTTGCCAAATCGCTCGAGGTGATTATCAAGAAATAGACGAATTTCTCGACCAATCAGTGCACACGATTTTCTATAATCACCTACATATTTATATTAATTGTTTATGTCAAGTGATAATGTGATGTTTAATGGCATGACAGACTACAGTATGTTACATCTTATACCCTATTACATATTTCATGACAGGTTCTTCATGCAGACTATGGTACTACTGTGGGCAATGTGACCATAACATTGCACTGTAAATGTACTAGCATAGCTAATTACAGTACATTTGTCCAAAACAGCATTATGACAGCACCTGCATTATATTTAAATAATATTGTCTGGCATTGAGTGGTATATTATATATACTCCATTCAGCTAGCATGATACTGAACAAGTCGAAGACAAGTTTAGTATCATGCTAGCTGAATGGAGTATATCTGATATACCATGAAAAAAAGCCAGATTATTATTATTATTATTATTATTATTATACACATTCAGTGGAACAATTATAGATTTGTTTACAACTTGTCACAGTTGCTCGCTAGCGCGGATGTTTTACGTGTAATACATATCTTATGGCTTTTTCAATTCACTGCGACAGATTACTGCAGGTGCTGGCGGTGAAGAAAGAAATGCTTCTGTGCATGTGCAGCAGAAAACTTTCTCATTGATTATTTGCATCAGCTTCGATGTGTGATATCATGTTGTCTTGACAACCATGCAATATCGTAAAGCATATTCAACACTCATTCTCCATTGGGTCGAGTGACGTAATACACGTAGGATAAGCGATATGCTAACAATGTTGCATGCTATCAAACCAAATGAATAAAACCCACTAGAAGGAAATAGAATAGATGCTTTTATTTCATTGAAAAAGTGTCCTGTATGTATTGTATTATATTATATTATATTATATTATATTATATTATATTATATTATATTATATTATATTTAAATAATATAGGCTGGCTTTGAGTGGTATATCATACTAGCATAGCTAATTACAGTACATTTGTCCAAAACAGCATTATGACAGCACCTGCATTATATTTAAATAATATTGTCTGGCATTGAGTGCTGAGTGGTATATTATATATACTCCATTCAGCTAGCATGATACTGAACAAGTCGAAGACAAGTTTAGTATCATGCTAGCTGAATGGAGTATATCTGATATACCATGAAAAAAAGCCAGATTATTATTATTATTATTATTATTATTATACATATTCAGTGGAACAATTATAGATTTGTTTACAACTTGTCACAGTTGCTCGCTAGCGCAGATGTTTTACGTGTAATACATATCTTATGGCTTTTTCAATTCACTGCGACAGATTACTGCAGGTGCTGGCGGTGAAGAAAGAAATGCTTCTGTGCATGTGCAGCAGAAAACTTTCTCATTGATTATTTGCATCAGCTTCGATGTGTGATATCATGTTGTCTTGACAACCATGCAATATCGTAAAGCATATTCAACACTCATTCTCCATTGGGTCGAGTGACGTAATACACGTAGGATAAGCGATATGCTAACAATGTTGCATGCTATCAAACCAAATGAATAAAACCCACTAGAAGGAAATAGAATAGATGCTTTTATTTCACTGAAAAAGTGTCCTGTATATATTATATTATATTATATTATATTATATTATATTATATTATATTTAAATAATATTGGCTGGCTTTGAGTGGTATATCAGATATATTCCATTCAGCTAGCATGATACTGAGTGAGTTGAAGTAACTTAGCAATATTGAATGCTGATTCTGATCAAATGTAATTCAATGTTCTGTCAATCCAATGTACACGTACAAAGTCAAAGTTCGAACAATAAAAATGGTACAAGTCCAAAAAGCCTGAACAACAACCCAACTTATATACAAGCTATATACAGGTTGACAGTTCAAGTTCAAAGTTACTTTTGGTCAGAGTTAATTGTTACATTGCAGTTGATCAAAACAAACGCACTTTGCTGAGTGAAGTCCACGAGTGAAGTCCTCTTGTAAAAGTCTCCGTCACTTTTCCTCACCTCCAAATAGAACTTTGACAATATTTCCGCTATTGCTCTCTTTTCCAGTTTTTCTATGTCTGTTGGTATGGTTTTTTTTCTTGTAAATATGCGTGAAGAATATCCAGTGAAGTTTTGGTAGCCTTTTGGGTGTTCAGCGCGTCTTTCTCTTTAAATCATGTGCTTTTAACGAAGCAAACCTCGCTGCCATGTTTGTGTACAAACTGTCATAGTCACTCATTTGCGTGGAAGTTTTACATCTCCGACGTGTCTCTTTTCCAGCTTTCCCATATATTTAATGCAGAAGATTAAATGTGTGAATAATATCCAGTGACGTTTTGGTAGCCTTTTGGGTGTTCAGCGCATCTCTCTCTTTCAAAATTCTCTCTAAATCTTCCGCTTTTAATGAAGCAAACCTTGCAGCCATGTTTGTGTACAAACTGTCACAGTCACTCACTAGTGCAGGAGTTTTACGTCTCCAATGTGTCTCTTTTCCAGTTTTTTGATGTCCATTGGTCTGTTTTTCTCTTGTAAATGTACGTGAAGAATATATAATGAAGTTTTGGTAGCCTTTCGGGTGTTCAGTGCATCTTTAGTTTCAGTTTTTGGTTTATTTATTTAGTGGTTAAACCTAGCACTGGATCTTTTCTCTTTCCCGGCTGACAAAGAAATGATTGTGAACATGCGCAGCAGAAAAGTTTTGTCATTGGATCTTCGCATGAGCTCTGATGTGTGACATCGTGTTGTCTTGACAACATGCAATATTGTAACAATATTGCACAAGCATTCTCCACTGGAGAGAGTGGTGTAATACATGGAGGATAAGCGATATGATAACAATATTGCATGCTATCAATAAACCCACTAAAAGGGAATAGAATACATGTTTTTATTCCATGGAAAAAGTGGCCTGTATGTATAATAATATATTATATTATACCAATTACTCAAAACGGTAACATGGCTTTGTCACTGAATATAAATAGTTGTGATAGCTGATGATTGCATCTGAAATCTGACATAGATATAACAAAATTTCTTTAATTTCTGGTCTTTTGTTCAGAGGAACACAGTATTATGAATCATCACAAAACCCAAATTTTGTACACAAAACGTGGAAAAAGAGAAGCAACAAGCGTCACCTTAGATGCAGAGAATCCTGGGCATGAAAGACATGCACAGAAACAAACAAACCTCTCTACAGAGGCATTTGGTTTGACTAAAAAGTCCAACAAGGGATTGCTTGGATGATTAGCCATCAATGTGACAGGCCTCTGTTGCTTAGGAACATGACTATTCTGCCTTAATTGTCACTTCGCTTGGTCTGCGCTGCATGGCTTGAAATTGACAGCAGTTGTAATTTCCTCTCTAAATATGAACGTTTAACACGCCTCATCTTCTGTTGTCTCTGTTTTTCATACCTACAGCAACATTAACCTTGTACTGGTAAATATCTGCTATTTATTTCCTTTTTTCCATTTATTGTTTTTTTTCACGACACAGACCGCATCCCTGTTTGCTTACACGGGATATCCTGACAGCCTCAGACAAAACATTTCTCTATACTTATGGCTCCCTGATACTCGTTGTCATGGTTACTGTACATTGCCAAAGGAGAGGGGGGAAACAGGAAGTGGGGTGGGGGTGGGTGGTCGAGGGGTGGCGGATGCCCACAGCAAGTAGGTGATTGTGTGTGCTAGTTGTGTGTAATTCAGTTAGTGAGTCATGTAAATGGGGGGGTTTTAGTCAGGGCAGGTGCATGCGTGCATGTTGGGGGGAGTTGTACACCCGGTACTGTGAGTGTGGGTTTGTGTGCTATGTGTGTGTGAGGGCAAAGAGGTTAGGGCAGGGGTTAGATCTACACACAATGTATAAATGTAATGTATTTGGGGTCCACAAGAGGGCAACAATTTGCCCCCAACTGTGTACCACCCTCCTTCAGTAACAAAGGGTGTTAAATATCTCATCTCCAATCCCTGATTAAATTTAGAAAAAACCTTTTGCACTTCAATTACCGTTTCCTCATAATGGTAATTTGCCTTATAGCATGTACCTATGAGCTTAGCTACTACATACAGTGGGGCAAAAAAGTATTTAGTCAGTCACCAATTGTGCAAGTTCTCCCACTTAAAAAGATGAGAGAGGCCTGTAATTTTCATCATAGGGATACCTCAACTATGAGAGACAAAATGAGAAAAAAAATCCAGAAAATCACATTGTCTGATTTTTAAGGAATTTATTTGCAAATTCTCATCTCATCTCATTATCTCTAGCCGCTTTATCCTTCTACAGGGTCGCAGGCAAGCTGGAGCCTATCCCAGCTGACTACGGGCAAAAGGCAGGGTACACCCTGGACAAGTCGCCAGGTCATCACAGGGCTGACACATAGACAACCATTCACACCTACAGTCAATTTAGAGTCACCAGTTAACCTAACCTGCATGTCTTTGGACTGTGGGGGAAACCGGAGCACCCGGAGGAAACCCACGCGGACAACATGCAAACTCCGTACAGAAAGGCCCTTGCCGGCCATGGGGCTCGAACCCAGGACCTTCTTGCTGTGAGGCGACAGCGCTAACCACTACACCACCGTACCGCCCTATTTGTAAATTATGGTGGAAAATAAGTATTTGGTCAATAGCAAAAGTTCATCTCAATACTTTGTTATATACCCTTTGTTGGCAATGACAGAGGTCAAACGTTTTCTATAAGTCTTCACAAGGTTTTCACACACTGTTGCTGGTATTTTGGCCCATTCCTCCATGCAGATCTCCTCTAGAGCAGTGATGTTTTGGGGCTGTCGCTGGGCAACATGGACTTTCAACTCCCTCCAAAGATTTTCTATGGGGTTGAGATCTGGAGACTGGCTAGGCCACTCCAGGACCTTGAAATGCTTCTTACGAAGCCAGTCCTTCGTTGCCCGGGCGGTGTGTTTGGAATCATTGTCATGCTGAAAGACCCAGCCACGTTTCATCTTCAATGCCCTTGCTGATGGAAGGAGGTTTTCACTCAAAATCTCACGATACATGGCCCCATTCATTCTTTCCTTTACACGGATCAGTCGTCCTGGTCCCTTTGCAGAAAAACAGCCCCAAAGCATGATGTTTCCACCCCCATGCTTCACAGTAGATATGGTGTTCTTTGGATGCAACTCAGCATTCTTTCTCCTCCAAACACAACAAGTTGAGTTTTTACCAAAAAGTTCTATTTTGGTTTCATCTGACCATATGACATTCTCCCAATCCTCTTCTGGATCATCCAAATGCTCTCTAGCAAACTTCAGACGGGCCTGGACATGTACTGGCTTAAGCAGGGGGACACGTCTGGCACTGCAGGATTTGAGTCCCTGGTGGCGTGGTGTGTTACTGATGGTAGCCTTTGTTACTTTGGTCCCAGCTCTCTGCAGGTCATTCATTAGGTCCCCCCGTGTGGTTCTGGGATTTTTGCTCACCGTTCTTGTGATCATTTTGACCCCACAGGGTGAGATCTTGTATGGAGCCCCAGATCGAGGGAGATTATCAGTGGTCTTCTATGTCTTCCATTTTCTAATAATTGCTCCCACAGTTGATTTCTTCACACCAAGCTGCTTACCTATTGCAGATTCAGTCTTCCCAGCCTGGTGCAGGTCTACAATTTTGTTTCTGGTGTCCTTTGACAGCTCTTTGGTCTTGGCCATAGTGGAGTTTGGAGTGTGACTGTTTGAGGTTGTGGACAGGTGTCTTTTATACTGATCACGAGTTCAAACAGGTGCCATTAATACAGGTAACGAGTGGAGGACAGAGGAGCCTCTTAAAGAAGTTGTTACAGGTCTGTGAGAGCCAGAAATCTTGCTTGTTTGTAGGTGACCAAATACTTATTTTACCGAGGAATTTACCAATTAATTCATTAAAAATCCTACAATGTGATTTCCTGGATTCTTTCCCCCCATTCTGTCTCTCATAGTTGAAGTCTACCTATGATGAAAATTACAGGCCTCTCACATCTTTTTAAGTGGGAGAACTTGCACAATTGGTGGCTGACTAAATACTTTTTTGCCCCACTGTAATCAAATGCATATTGACGTAAAATCATCCAGGCACTTTTGTCCTTACTAGTAGAGAAATGTGCTACCAAACTCTCTTTGATGTATGTACTCGTAAAAACTTGCTAAAATAAAGCACTGAAGTTTGTCATTTAGTGCGATTCAGTTCAAAGGTAGAGTTGGTTGAATCAGTGCAAGCTACTGTAGGTACAGTCCCTTTTTAACTACATTTCCCATCAGCCAACTTCCGCGTTGACCTGCGTCACGCGGGGGCGGGATCACCAACGTCACATCCTCCATGAAAGCATAAGAAACCCGGGAACTCCTAGCTCCTCCTCTTTTGGCGCCATGATTTCAACACGGACACAGGGAGGAATCGCTCGCTCCGCGAGCAAACCCAAAAAGACGTCTTTTCTTTTCTTTCTTGCAAGAATCAGAGTTTCGCGCTTTTCTTTGTTTACCTTTGGCCAGGGTAGACTCTAAGATCGCGCGATTTTAAACTCAGCTTGAGTTTACAACTGGTTTTTCATTTGTTCCTTATAAGTACGTACTACTGCAGTCCAGGCAGTTATTTTAAAGTTAAGAAGCAACTGGATCCTTTTTAACTCAAAAGCTGTGCACATTGTTTAATCAGAGAATTTCTTTTCATCACGAGCGACCACGCGTCAGATCAAGAAGTTCTCTGCGCCTCACGGAAGCGACTCACGTGCTCCACAACGGCGAAACTCCAAAAGTCTCGGAACATCTCTTCATAATCTTGCTAGAGGCAAGATACTGAGTAAGACTTGGCATTTGGGCAGATAAACCTAGTCTTAGGAATTAGCTTTTATTGAAGTAGTGTGAATTTAACCTCAGGAACGGTTTGTTACACTGTAAACACGCAGCGTGTTGAATTGATTTATTGTTTTGTTTTAATCTCTCAGTTGTTTTAATAGATAGGCTGTGCATGCTTCTCTTTATTCCTGACTAACACTTTAATTTCCTTATCACACATTTTGACCTGGGCGGCACGGTGGTGTAGTGGTTAGCGCTGTCGCCTCACAGCAAGAAGGTCCTGGGTTCGAGCCCCGGGGCCGGCGAGGGCCCTTCTGTGTGGAGTTTGCATGTTCTCCCCGTGTCCGCGTGGGTTTCCTCCGGGTGCTCCGGTTTCCCCCACAGTCCAAAGACATGCAGGTTAGGTTAACTGGTGACTCTAAATTGACCGTAGGTGTGAATGTGAGTGTGAATGGTTGTCTGTTGCCTGTGATGACCTGGCGACTTGTCCAGGGTGTACCCCGCCTTTCGCCCGTAGTCAGCTGGGATAGGCTCCAGCTTGCCTGCGACCCTGTAGAAGGATAAAGCGGCTAGAGATAATGAGATGAGATGAGATGAGACATTTTGACCTTATCAAGGTTTCAGTGGATTCAGTACTGTTATAAGCTAGTGAAATTAGCCTACGGCTAATTTCTTTTGTCCCATTAGCATCCAAAGCTAAGTGTATTGTCTTAGAAACACATGGCCTCTCACAAACACACCTTAGCTAGCTTTCCTTTGCCTTAGCTAAACACAAGGCTAATCTAGGCCTACACAAACACGTGGCCTCTCACAAACACACCTTAGCTAGCATTCCTTTGTCTTAGCTTAGCCACACGAGGTTAATCTAGGCCTACACGAACATGTGGTCACAGGCCTCACCTGGCCTCACGAACACACCTCAGTTAGCATCCCAGGCTAGCTTCTTTCTTTTGCTAGGCCATAGGCCTTACCACGTGGTCAATTCCTCCCCCATAAACACACGTGGAGTTAGCTACCAGAGCTAATCCTTTTTGTAGGCCACACACAAGGCCTCTCTCTCTCCCCACACACAAACCCACCTTAGCTAGCATCCCTTTGTCTTAGATTAGCCACACAAGGCTAATTCCTTTGTTCTCCTCAAATCCCATGTGGTGATCCCTACACCACGTGGACACACACGAACATACCTAGCTAGCATCCCACGCTAGCCTTCTGCTCAGGCCATAGGGCCTTTCACTCACACACACACGCACATCTCACACACACACACATCTCAGTGTTTGTATATATTTCAACTGCCATTATCCATTTTTATCTTTGTTATAATAAATTCATTTATTATTGAAACTGTGTGTTTATTTGTGTTCCAATATCTCTGAAGTCCCCAATCTCCAAAGAATTCTAAAAGGTGCATATGATTTATGTAATATGGTAAGTGATCATAATAATTTGGAATATACCATAATTTAGCTGTTTGGTAATTTATTAAGCACCAAAATTAATGGTATTAATTAATGAGACTGATTTAATGATAAAATGAGACTGATTCCATGAGTGATTTAATGATAATATGAGACTGATTCAATGAAAATGATTCACTGAAAACAATTCAAATGAGTCTGATTCAATTTTAATTATTAACCTTCAGATTTAATGAGATTGATCACTCAATTACCCAAATGCACCTACACTACTTAACAGGAATTGGTGGTGGTGCAGTGAGTAAGGTTTGGAGATATAGGTAAGAAGGTTGTGAGTTCAAATTCCTGTACCGCTAAGCTGCCATGGTTGAGTCGGTCAGCAATACCCTTAAAATTCAACTGCTCAGTTGTATCCTGTTTCAATTATGTCACATTGAATGAAACCAACAGTAAAGTACAGTAATTACCTTTAAATATGTTTCTGTAATTTACTGTAAATGTGTTATAATTAAGAAGAAGAAACCTTTATTTGTCACATGTACACTTAAGCACAGTGAAATTTAATTAGCTGTAATTTCACTCTGTTTCTATAGTGTAAGCATTGACCTAGTGATCAGAAGATTTGAATTAAAAACCCATTTAGGGCAGAGAGTCACTGTTGGGCCTTTGAGCATGACGTTTTCAGTACCTTTTTGGATTAGATTAAGAATCTCTTTGGATAATGTTACTCTAGGTAAGTAGGAGTATGATTGCTGTTTTAGTTAAAATATACTGTGTCTGTCAGTAAAATATCTGATACGCTAACTTTTGAACAATAAAGTCTGCGTTATACATATGAGCACAGGCTTATTGAAATTGGGCCAAAATGATATGTGTGATCAGGGTGTGAACTCTTAGAATTAATCAATATCACACGAGAGGGAGTGCTGTCATACTCAATATCAGCTCAGCTGTGATTCGGGCGTAGACACAAGGCCGTAGACCAAGTGCCAAAAATAATCACAGCCGTGCTGATATTCAGTACAACAGCACGACCTTGAGTGTGATACTGCTTTTATACAACAGTTCTATAAACAAGAAATTAATACAGTAATTGACATTTTGGATACAATATGGCCAATATGGTTTATTTTTCCTATGTGAGCGGAAATAGATCCAAAAGGAGCCACGCTCACTTTATCCTGATGATCCTCAATCCTGTTAAGGGTGCTTCTGGTAAAATTGGCTTCCCTGCTTCCTTTGGATCTTCATCTGATGAACTTTCATATTTTAATTCAAAAGTTATATTTTAAAATTAAGTACGTTAAAATGATTGTTTGCCATGTCCTCTAATGAGCTCGCTAACATGACTGTAGTAACTGTTTCATATTAAGAACTGGAGTTTCTTTGTTAGGGAGTGTTTCCTTGCCAACACCACCTCTGACTTGCGCATTAGGGATAAATCTAAAGCTTTATGTGGATTTCTGTGAAGCTGCTTTGTGACAATGTCCATTATTAAAATACAATTGAACTGAACTGAAATGGTTTCAGTTCAGTGAAATTTGTTTAGTGTTTTTACACAGACATTGTCACAAAGCGGCCTTGCAGAAATCCGATTTTGATTTAGATCAGTAAATGAATGGGAGTGGCAAGGAAAAACTCCCTGAGATAACATGAGGAAGAAACATTGAGAGGAACCAGATTCAAACAAGAACCCATCTTATCTTCTTAAGAGCACTGAAAGGATGTTCATCTTAAGCCCCTTTTAAACAGAGATCCCATTATATTGCCATT
The DNA here is from genome assembly GCF_027579695.1 of Neoarius graeffei. Classification (NCBI taxonomy): domain Eukaryota; kingdom Metazoa; phylum Chordata; class Actinopteri; order Siluriformes; family Ariidae; genus Neoarius; species Neoarius graeffei. Next base: position 25,145,407 of record NC_083583.1, read on the forward strand.
AAAATGATCCCTCATTATGCTGGCTTTGGTTGTTTACACTGAACCAAACAGAGCCGGCATAAAGCCACCCCAGTGTGTGTTTTTTAGATAGCATGCCAGTGTTCAGGGCAGCACGGTGGTGTAGTGGTTAGTGCTGTCGCCTCACAACAAGAAGGTCCGGGTTCGAGCCCCATGGCCGGCGAGGGCCTTTCTGTGCGGAGTTTGCATGTTCTCCCCGTGTCCGTGTGAGTTTCCTCTGGGTGCTCCGGTTTCCCCCACAGTCCAAAGACATGCAGGTTAGGTTAACTGGTGACTCTAAATTGACCGTAGGTGTGAGTGTGAATGGTTGTCTGTGTCTATGTGTCAGCCCTGTGATGACCTGGCGACTTGTCCAGGGTGTACCCCGCCTTTCGCCAGTAGTCAGCTGGGATAGGCTCCAGCTTGCCTGCGACCCTGTAGAACAGGATAAAGCGACTAGAGATAATGAGATGAGATGCCAGTGGTCTGAAACCAGAGACATGATGTTTAACACAGTAGAGCGTCGGTATCTAGCATGACGTGTAGTATAACATACTACACGTCGGTAATACGAATACCCCGAGCATACCAGCCTTGCTTTCAAAGCAATAATGGAGGATGAATTGAGTGTATTAGCTGCTAACAACAACTTCTTCAGAGATTTTTAAATCCCCTGGTGTCAGGTCATGCACATGATATGTCATCAAAATGTCACACCCCTGTTCCATCGTGCCGGCTTTCCCTTTTACACAGACTTCGATTCGGCGCTGTGATTATCTCTGCTGCCAGGCCAGAGGCGTATCAACAATGACCCTCCATTTCATTTTTATACACGTTATACAGAACAGTCAGGTGGAATAAAGGTATAACATGCCCACCTTGAACAGGCTGAGAAAAAGAGGGTATGGTCTTTAGGATTACAGCAGCAGTTCTTAGATATATGCTTACATCCAGATGAAGAAGGAAGGAGTGAGACTTGAGCATAACCTGCTTGTTGGTAAGTGGAAATCTTTGCATTTGTGGAGCAAAAAGGACAGAACAACAGTGATGAAATCATAATGCCTTTTTTTTTGTGACTCGGTTTGAGTTTGAATCCCATGCCAGTTTTTAATGAGCACCTTTCGCCCTTTCTTGTCATTCAAACGTGCACCCCAACCCCACCCCCAACCCGCAGGGTATCTTGTTATGAAGGTGCGCGCGAAGGTTTTATTTCATTTATTTGTTTCTTTTAATGGCGCTTGCGTCGCGATGACGTCACGTGGGGTGAAATTGCCGGGCCTTTAAGAAGCGGCGCTGGCGTGAAAGCCAGAGCTTTTTCATCTCACATGGTGCAGAAGGAGCTGCTTGTGCAAACGGCAAGCGAGATTATCAGTGCGATCAGAGATGGTCGATATGCGGAGAGAAAGAAAAACACAGCCTTTGTCGTTTAAATCAGCGAATAAATGCGATGACGTGTGAACAACAGGAAAGGCAAATGTCGGGGGAAAAAGGGGACCTCGATCAGACAGACGTGTGTATCCCACCTTCTTCCTTCCTTCCTTCATGACGGCTTTGCTGACGGGTTCTGGTGTGGCTCTGTGTGTGTGTGTGTGTGTGTGTGTGTGTGTGTGTGCGGGCGGGCGGGCGGGCGCGCGCGCGCGCGCACAGTTCAGGGGCATCGATGCAACAGGTAGATTTTTATATTTCAGTCACGTTTTCAGTCGGAAATCCGCGATATATATGTTCTTACCGCTGCTTCTTCTTCTTCTCTTCTTCTTCTTCTTCTTCTTCTTATTATTATTATTATTATTATTATACTATAAAACAATTAATCTTCATATAGACTGTTTTCCCAACCCGTGCTCAACTCCATATTTTTTTTGTCAGAATATTTTTATGTATTTTATTCTCATATTGACATGCATTTTTGTTGTTGTAGTTTTTTTTTTTTTGCTCTTTCTTTTTCATTTTAACCTGCTCTCGTCCACGTATGCCTTATCCTGAGTTATTTTGTATTCTTTATAGATTTTTCTTATCTATTTATCTTCTTTAGCTCGGAAGTCATCTGAGCCTTTTAAAAGCGATATATATATATATATATATATATATATATATATATATATATATATATATATATATATATATATATAAAGCCTTAGTCTCGCTCTAAACAATTAATTGCAGCTCATGGGAAGCAGATGAACGCTTTTGCTTTTGGTTTACGAGAATATTTAACGATAATGGATGAAATGATAGATTAAATAGCCTATAAGCGTGTATTGTTATACAGGGACATTTCCGTTCCTCTGCCAGAATTCATTTAGTCAGATCGCTGTATATGATTATCATTAGCGGTTATTCGGTTAGGTTTAGGGTTACATGGGGGTCAGAACTACAGACCTTCATGGAATACCCTCAGCAGCTAAGGGTGTTTCAGCACCGAGAGGAGGACAGCTCCTAAAACCAAAACAGATACAGTCTACTCATAAATGTACTGCCGCTAATAAGCTTTGATTTATTTGCTGCTGCTGCTGCTGCTGCTGCTGCTGCTGTTGTTGTTGTTATTGTTGTTACTAATTTATTTAAAGTGCTGGTTTATAGTTCATCTGACATGCAGAATGTACTGTAACGGTTCTGGTGTGAAGAGATTTACATGTATGCTCTTTAAATGTTCCTTCCAATCGATAAACTACTGAATGAATTCCTAACTGACAAATTATGACATTATAACACTATTTATTGCATGCTGTAGTTTTGGAAATGTTTGCTGTATTAGAAACCACCTAACTGCAGCTGCACATAAATACCCTGCAAGCTGTGAAAGGTCAGGGTGGGGAGCAGATTAACCTGATTAAATCAAATCGACAGTAAATAAGGCAAAAATTCTTGCTTGATGTGTGCATGTGCTAACCTTTACCTCAAAAGGTTACATTAACAAATTGCATTTAATTAACAGATTGTGATGTGATAATTGTGCAGTTTAATCCAGTTGTAAACGATACTGAAATATAGTTTCAATGCTCCTCTTGAGCTTTCATTTTGCACATCATGCACAGATGATATTAAAGGGACTTGTTTCTGATTCATTTAGGTTTATTTAGTGCTGTCTCTTGTGTACAGTGAATTGAAACTGCCACCCTGCTGTATGTTTATTTTGGGGTTTTTCTTGGTATACTGTAATTATAAGTGCATGACACACACAGGCACACACTACTTATAGATTCAGCCTGCTGCCAAAGTGCACGATAAACATAGCCTGTGCGGATGGATGACTTTAGACATGGAGGTGCTATAATTTTGCAGCCATCTTTGAAGAGGCCTATGGGCTTTTGAAGAAGACAACTGACTCTTTTGAAGCACCAGGACACTGGGGGAAAAACTGAGATCAAAACATGATAGAATGTGTGTAAAGGGACTCCATTTAAGGACACATTTGATGCACTATTACAGTCTGTGGTAGAGCACTAGACCGGCAGGGTTTGTGGTCCCTAGAGGCTGGAAGGGGGGGCACAGGCTGTTTTTGATGTGGTAGTGGTAGTATAAAGGGAGGGGGAGGAAATGCTGAGGCTCTTTACTGAGTCAAGGAAATGGTTAAGATGCGCAAGCTATCAAGTGACTTTCTGGTTTAGAAATGCCATCTAAAGACAACAGGATGATTGACACCAGCTCAATATGAACATGAAAGCCTTGTTAGAAAGATTTCATCAACAAATTTAAACAGGGTTCATTATTAAATGTTTCAGTGTACTCATATAGTGCTTTGAACAACAGCTGGACAGAAAGTAGCTTTACAGAGGTCCACACAGAGACCACTAATAAGAAAGCTGAATGTGACAGAGGCAGGAAAATCTGAGAATGTTAGGAGGAAATATGATTACTAAAATGAGGGGGCACCAAAAGTGGGGGTGTTGGATGATGCCTACAAAGAGTCCTTCCAACCATGGTGGTTCTCTTGTGGCATGGAGTTGAGCGAGAAACAAGAGTAGGAGGCCAGATCCATCCTTACCTTGTTCTTTGAGTCAAGGTCCTTCTCTCAATATGACCGAAAAAAATATGAAAAAGGTGCAGTATTTAAGGTTAATGAAATCTGGAACCAGCTAGCAAGGCTCAAACTTCCTGGCTTTCAGCCATTACTAATTTCCTTTGCAGATGTCAATACTCTTAATAGACACCAAGCAATCTCTTGTTCCTTTCCTTGATGACATTGTCAAAGAAAATAATGTTTACAACTGCATTTTTTTTGGATGCAGGTCTTACATTGAAGTTGTTGTTCAATTAAATCAGAAATTCCAAAACATTTTAAAATTAAAATTTATATTATGTTTTTCTCTCTTCTGATGATTATTGATTTTCACTGCAAACTGGCATGGTTATACAACTAATCCAGTTTTCAGCTGTAGCACAGTGCAATTTTGTGGACAGAAAGTGCATGCAAAAAAAAATATTCGCTGTAATCGTGTTGTAGTTATCACAACAATTTATAAACTTTGTCCAGAAACAAATACAGATACACCAGCCAGGCACCACATTACCCCTCACGAACGATACCATGACACCAACTACACTGATAAGAAATGTCACCATTATTTTTATTGTCATATTTTATTAGGGTTAATATGGAGCCTGCTTGGTGCATCTGATGGTGCCAGCATGGTGCTGCATCTTTCTCTTTCTGCCCATACACACACACAGAGGGAAGGAATACTGCGGGTTGGCTGGGCTGATTGGTTTCTTCTAAACCTAATCTACCTCCTGTGTGTGAGGGGAAGCATTCAGAGAGAGAGAGACCAAAGGAGAAAAAGATTGAGTGAGGTGCCATTGCTTATTTCCATAAATCCCTCTGCACGCCAGGAACAAGAAAAAATTAATGAAAAACACATTGAATAAAGAAAGTGTGTAAAATATTTCTGTCACATTCTCCCAATAGCAAGCTTGTTTGATATGTCAGCATAATCAAATCATGGCATAAGGAGAGGACAGTGTTCTGCCTTAAAGGCACAATTTTTCAAAATAAATGCTATTACATTATTTTGCGTCCCCAGCAAAATATTAATTTCGCATCATTATGTTTCCTGTTATCAATCTGAGCCACATCTTTTTTTCTTTTTTCTTTTTGCATTGTATTACCATTCCAATAACATTTTAATTTATCTGATGTAGAACTATAACTACAAATGTAGAATTCTGGCCACATTTGCATAGAGCAAAGTGTGTAAAAATATCCCAAAATTTATGAAATGTTTTCTATTATTATTAGTTGTCAGGTTTACTGACCCAATATTTGAAATCTGTGTGTCAGCTCTGAGTTTACTAATCAGGTTTCATAAAAACGTACTTAACAGAAGTTTGTTATGTATCTGTTCTCATATATTCATATTTATTACTGACTATATATGAGTTTGCCTGCATGAATACAACATCAGGACGGTGACTTTAATAAGCTTCTGATGCTGGCTAATCCATATTTACTGAATGCATATGAAAAATTGAATAGAATAATAAAATCTCTGTTGGTTATGATTTTTTTAAAAAAATCCTTTGACATTGCCACTCATCTTGACTTATAATTTCAGTCAAATTCCTTATGGCTGACTTGGTTTTCTTCAAATCATTTATTTCAATATAGCTTTTTTTTTTCTTTCAAAACTGTGCTCCGTAGCTCGCATTGTATTTCCCTTCTTATCCGAAGTGGTCATAAGAAAGATTGGCTATGCTTTCTAAGTCATATGTCTGCCAAATTGCATGAGCACTTATCGTGATCATTAGTTTCCATTCAGATGGTGGAGGGACGGAAGTTCGCGCTGCTGTGCTTGGCCATCTCTCCTTGCTGAGAAACGTCAGCAGTCGAGCAGAATGTAAAGCTTTCATCACATCCAGGGATATAATTTCTCAGATTTTAATAATGCAGTACTGTTCAGCATGGCAGCCATTATATTCCCCCAGGACTTTGGTTGTATAGTCTCAAGAGAACTATAGTTTAAATCAGCAAGGCATATACCACGATTTGAACATGAAGTAAATTTCAAAGCTGCCTTACTTGACAAGGTGTTTCTCATTCCCCAGACTTTGAGCACATCACTCATTTTTACAAGCTTTCAATTGTATGTTTTTTTTTTTTCTTTTTTTCTGCAGAGCTCTTAACAATTAATGTAAAAGATATTCAAACAGATGAATAGCTATGGATGAACACATGCCCAGAAGGCCACAAGGATCCAAGAAAAATGAGGTAGGCAAAAAGAAAGAGAGATATCCATCCTTCTGAATTTGATTACAATTGTTCTGTGCTCTTATGATGTTGTTTACTGAGCGAGCTACAGACATAATTACACAGTTGGTAGAATTAGAAAGGCTTGACACAAACCAATAAATGCATTTCATACACATTAATTATCTTCAGAAAAAAAAATGAGCCAGTGGGGTGAAAAACATAGAACAAACGAGGGACAGAGACAGAACTTTGACATCAAGGTGAATATGGGACTGGACTGGACGGTTTGTGGAAAGGGCATGTGCCTCAGTAGCATGACATTTTTAATTGGAGATATTTTTCAGGGCTGCGTAAGTCACTTTATATTACAAAAGGCTCTCTCAGACTGTTCGTTTAAAGGTCTTTCAGCTCTGGCTTGAAACATTTCGAAAAACATGTGACCGGTATTCATCAGATTATAAATCTGCATGTAATTGTGGCATACGTATATGAAAATATATAAAATGTATGTAATGCAGTCAAGTTGATGGGAACGATATGAAATATTCATGGTATGACACACATCTCAGCCCTGCATCACAGGTTTATGCAAGTCACTGCTTTCAAAAGCACAATAAGACACAATATTGTCTTTATAACTCAGCAGCCATGCAAGGATACAAATATTTGCTTTATTTAAAAAAAAAAACAGACATGAGTAGTTTATTCAGTAGTTACTGGTTTCATTCATTTGCATCATATTTCAAGTGGAACTATATTTCTGATGTCAATATCTAGACTAGCATACCATATCATACCACACCACAGCACACCATACCATACAGTTATTTCATGTTTAATTATCATAACACATCATAATTGTGCTAATTTATAATCACACCACTAATATGCAGTATGTATATCAAACTGTCTTCTAATTTGTAATGAAATATTTTCCTCTTGTTATTCTTATCTTTAATCCAAGTCTCGCCCAGTCTAGGAGGCTAAAGACATCCTTCAAGATACATGAACCCTCTGCATATTTTCAAACTGTTGCTTTTGTAATGTCACAGGATTTCTGGATGAACGAGGCGGAGATGCTAACTGCGCAATTCTGAATATATGAACTAACAAATACCTTTGATTTCCTATTTTCACTTTCATCAATAGTGGACAGACAGAAGCTATCCCTTCCACACAGTGAACAGGCCAGTTATGCTTTCTTGGGTTCTTTTGCTTCAAATAACCTGTAACTTGATATCCTTGTTTCCAATAAATATGAATAATACATCGTGATATACATGATAAACACAGCCTACATACTGATTCCAGTTTAGTTCTGGGTATTGTGGAAGACTAGTGATTTTGTTGTTGAAAATATAACAATGGCGACAACAAGTCATAGTCTACCTCAGTGACCGGGACACATTCGCTATGATAATCATTACTAGTGTAAAATCTCATTCTCAAGACCTGATATAAGTGGAAAATTTTAAAATGTTCTTTTTAGCATGCTGTAAAGAGACAAAGAAATGCTTGACTTTTTTTCCCTGTCATTATAGGTAATTATTCTTTCCTCTTTTCTTTTCATGGCCAACTTCTTTTATGTACAAGCTGAAGTTTTTTTTTTAACCTGACCTGTCAAATAAAGACAATTCACTGAGGTTTCTGTCTCATTCCTGACCAAACAAATAAGGAGTGATTATAAATCAAAATAATTTCACAGACAGTAGAATGGATCCTTTTATTTCCTTTGTCAGCCTCTATCACAATTCAAGCACAAAGTCTTCTAGACATAAAAAAAAAAATGTCTGTCTCATGGCTGTAACAATGCCTGATAGGATGTCTGCATATATCACTCAGCATCCATCAGCCTTAAGATTGGCCATTAAATAGCGATGTAGTTTTATAAACACAGTTCTTTTTATACCAATGAAGCATTTATCATGAGAAAAGATGAGAGAGATTATAATACATATTCAAATAATGTGTAGTCATGACTACCACGCTGATTGGTGTGGGGTACAAAGAGAGTCGAGTGCGTCCTTGGGAATTCTTGAGAATCCTTTACTTTTCACACTTGATGTCAGTAGATTACAGTTTAAATAATTTTAACTGTGATGGATTTCAAAAGGCAAAATCTGAGAAACCAGGATGCTAAGCTGTTCAAGTTAAAAAGAGAAAAAAAACAGCAAAATTTCAGAATTACACCAGGTTACATCAAATTCATAGAGCAAATTATTGAGAAATAAGAAACTTGATTATTTGGTGTCTCATTTAATGCATTTACATTCCCTCCAATTCTTCATTTAGTTTTTAAACATGATGGTGAGAATTAAAAGACTAGTACTGTAATAAGAGAAGCGTGTGCTCAGTTTGAGGCCTTGGTTTATACAAATACTCCTGTCTGAGGATCCTCCTCTTCTTCTTCTTCTTCTTTTGGCTGCCCCCATATGTTCAGGGCCACTACAGCAGATCTGTTCCACATACTTGCTTTGGCATAGGCAAGTGTCTGAGGATAGCATATTACAATGGGACATTCTTCCTTTGCCAAATAATCGATTTTTTAAATTAACATTTGCATTATTTTAAGTGAGTTGGGAAAACATTTTCAGGAGCAAATAGGAGTTGTTGGTTTTTTTTTTTTTTCCCAGGGGTGGGGATACGTTGATAATTTTTCACCATTTATATCAGTTGATTTCACATTTTGATACCTTCAGTCACATCACCCTTGTCTGTTCAGTAAGTTTAAAATTTTCAGTTGACATTTTTCTCATCCCTCTACTGCACATATTATACTGACATGAAAAAAAAGCCATATTGCATTTTATTCACTTGACACTTTCACAATGTTAATATTATTCCTTTTTATTTTTTACTTTAGGATGTATTTTGGGGTCACATGGCAACACAGTATAACAACGGAACTAGACCTATACATGCATTTAACTCTGATTATCTAGCAACCAGGGTGTTGCACATTTCCTCAATTTAATTTCCACATTCAAACTCTCTGTCCACAATCTCTACCTGTCACAAAAAAAAGACAGTCACATTTTATTTGGAGGTAGGAATTTACACTTAACCTGGGCATTCTTTAAAGCACATAGTTCTTTCTTTTGCCTGTGTGTCTGCTGAAATTCAATGGTTTTCACTTCTTGCATTATTGGTCCACTTCTCACTAAGTTGTGATCTAATTTTTCTGTAGGAATAGCCAATGCCAGGCTCTTTATGCCCAGCACATAGCCCATTTCTCTGTCCATGTTCTGAACAAAAAAGTATTGACTATTATTATTGTAAAAGATGCTTAAAATGAACATGGAATAATACATACAATAAATGAGAAATAATACATTTCTTCTTTACAAAGATTATAAAAGCAATCAGAATCATATAACCTTCATGCTCATGGAATAGGGTTTTTTTTTGGTTGTTGTTGTTGTTTTTTTTGCTAAACCAATAGCAATATCAAGATACAGTTCAATAACAGTTTAAACAATGCCACAAAGTTTTTAATGGCAACATACAGTGGTGCTTGAAAGTTTGTGAACCCTTTAGAATTTTCTACATTTCTGCATAAATATGACCTAAAACATCATCAGATTTTCACACAAGACCTAAAAGTAGATAAAGAGAACCCAGTTAAGCAAATGAGACAAAAATATTATACTTGGTCATTTATTTATTGAGGGAAATGATCCAATATTACATATCTGTGAGTGGCAAAAGTATATGAACCTCTAGGATTAGCAGTTAATTTGAAGGTGAAATTAGAGTCAGGTGTTTTAAAATCAATGGAATGAAACTCAGGTGTGAGTGGGCACCCTGTTTTATTTAAAGAGCAGGGATCTATCAAAGTCTGATCTTCACAACACGTGTTTGTGGAAGTGTATCATGGCACGAACAAAGGAGATTTCTGAGGAACTCAGAAAAAGCATTGTTGATGCTCATCAGGCTGGAAAAGGTTACAAAACCATCTCTAAAGAGCTTGGACTCCACCAATCCACAGTCAGACAGATTGTGTACAAATGGAGGAAATTCAAGATCATTGTTACCCTCCCCAGGAGTGGTCGACCAACAAAGATCACTCCAAGAGCAAGGTGTGTAATAGTTGGCAAGGTCACAAAGGACCCCAGAGTAACTTCTAAGCAACTGAAGGCCTCTCTCACATTGGCTAATGTTAATGTTCATGAGTCCACCATCAGGAGAACACTGAACAACAATGGTGTGCATGGCAGGGTTGCAAGGAGAAAGCCACTACTCTCCAAAAAGAACATTGCTGCTCATCTGCAGTTTACTAAAGATCACATGGACAAGCCAGAAGGCTATTAGAAAAATATTTTGTGGTTGGATGAAACCAAAATAGAACTTTTTGGTTGAAATGAGACGCGTTATGTTTGGATAAAGGAAAACACTGCATTCCAGCATAAGAACCTTATCCCATCTGTGAAATATAGTGGTGGTAGTATCATGGTTTGGGCCTGTTTTGCTGCATCTGGGCCAGGACGGCTTGCCATCATTGATGGAACAATGAATTCTGAATTATACCAGTGAATTCTAAAGGAAAATGTCAGGACATCTGTCCATGAACTAAATCTCAAGAGAAGGTGGGTCATGCAGCAAGACAACGACCCTCAGCACACAAGTTGTTCTACCAAAGAATGGTTAAAGAAGAATAAAGTTAATGTTTTGGAATGGCCAAGTCAAAGTCCTGACCTTAATCCAATCGAAATGTTGTGGAAGGACCTGAAGTGAGCAGTTCATGTGAGGAAACCCACCAACATCCCAGAGTTGAAGCTGTTCTGTACAGAGGAATGGGCTAAAATTCCTCCAAGCCAGTGTGCAGGACTGATCAACAGTTACCAGAAATGTTTAGTTGCAGTTATTGCTGCACAAGGGGGTCACACCAGATACTGAAAGCAAAGGTTCATATACTTTTGCCACTCACAGATATGTAATATTGGATCATTTTCCTCAATAAATAAATGACCAAGTATAATATTTTTGTCTCATTTGTTTAACTGGGTTCTCTTTATCTACTTTTAGGACTTGTGTGAAAATCTGATGATGTTTTAGGTCATAATTATGCAGAAATATAGAAAATTCTAAAAGGTTCACAAACTTTCAAGCACCACTGTACATAGTGAGTATTTTTGTGTGTGGCAAAAATATACAAATTACTCATGAATAACAGAAATTTGCAGTTTTTATGAAGGTGACTCAAAAGCTGTTTGTCATGGAAAAGAGGAGGACTATAGAAGGTTTTTAAATAATTATTTTGTGTTACTTTATATAATCCAAGACATTGGGGTGCAGATGACATATAATTTGGTATTTGCTATAAACACAATTGGCATACAGTCATCCTGCCCTTTCTTCTTCTGACTTTGTACACATCAGAACACCATATGGATCTATTTGCTTAGCAGCTGGTGACTATGGTTCAAGCTACAGGTATCCTGACCACCAAAGCAGGTGATAAAGTCCTAAGATTCCCTATCTTGCCTTCTGCTGCAGTGAGTGTATTGTTCTTACATTTCTGGAGAGTGCTAAATAGTCAGGACTTAATGTATCGAAGTACAATTGGGTGGCCAGATTTCAAGTTTTCAGTATTCCTTGTTTGTCCTTTCCAGGATAAAAGTGATATCAAAATATCTTGTAAATATTTTATGACAGAAATACAAGATACACTATTGCTTTTAAGCCAGCATAATGAACACTACATTCTTGGTACTTTTAATTTTTTTTTTTTTTACCTCCACCAACTTTGTTGAAGGAGGTTATGTTTTCACCTCCATTTGTTTGTTTGTTTGTCTGTTTCCAACATAACACAAAAAATAGTGAATGGATTTTGATGACATTTTGAGGAAAGGTGTGCCATAAGCCAAGGAACAATTTATTAGATTTTGATACAAATCCGGATATGTATGTGGATCCAGGATCCCGATATGTACATGGATCCCTGATTTATTTATTTTTTTCACTGTTCCCAGTGTAACTCAAAAAGTAGTGAACGGAATTTGATGAAATTTGGTGTACAGCTTCAGTCTTATCCTAGGTTCAAGTGATTTGATTTTGATGACAATAATGTGTGGCTTGGCAAAGGTATGCACTCTACTGTGTGCCTTTCAAATTTAAATAGTGTGGTTACTTTGGTCATCCATGTCTCACTTGGCTTTTGTTGAAATCTTGCTGATTAACAAGTTCAATCCAAACTGTTATCTAGATCAGAAGTTCTCAACCTTTTCTGCTTTGAGGCCCACCCCCATACTTGTAACGAGTTGGGGCCCATTAAAAAAGATCCCTAATTATTTTGGCTCATCTATTCTATTAGAATCAATAATTTATTGTAAAGTGTATTAATGGGATGCAACATCACTTCCTGTTACAGATGGGAGCCCAGGAATTAAATAAATGCAATAAAAACAAACTGTTTTTAATTGTAGGTATCCATCCATCCATCCATCCATTATCTGTAGCCGCTTATCCTGTTCTACAGGGCCGCAGGCATGCTGGAGCTTATCCCAGCTGACTATGGGCAAGAGGCGGGGTACACCCTGGACAAGTTGCCAGGTCATCGCAGGGCTGACATATAGACAAACAACCATTCACACCTACGGTCAATTTAGAACCACCAATTAGCCTAACCTGCATGTCTTTGGACTGTGGGGGAAACCGGAGCACCCAGAGGAAACCCACGCAGACACGGGGAGAACATGCAAACTCCACACAGAAAGGCCCTCGCCGGCCACTGGGCTTGAACCCAGGACCTTCTTGCTGTGAGGCGACAGTGCTAACCACTACTAGTCTGGCTAACGCAACTTCAAAGCTCTGCGAGCATTGGTCTGGCATAGATATTAAGCCCAACCATTTCCCAAAGCGCGTGGTTGACCTGCCTCCCTGAAATGCTTCAGTTTGCTACTGCTCAAAGCCAGAAAAGGCTGTGACGAAGCTTAAACCAATCACATCACTCTTTCCTCTGACGTATGTGACGCGACGATAGGATTCTCGCTGAGCCCCATTGATTTGGCTACCAGCGGGGCTAACTGGTAGATTAAACTCTTACCGAAGCCGGTCGGGAGCAAGGCAAAAACGTCCTTCCTTTCAATAAATACCTCCAGGGCTGCTCTTTGCTCCGTTTTCAATGAGAACTTCCCGTTGAATGCTTTCAATACAGCATCTACCACTGTGTCAAAGGCTTGCCGCTGCTCCATGTTCATAATGTTTCTAGTGAATGAAGCGCTTCCAGCATAGATTCTGTAAACAATCTATGGCTTCCGGTCGCAGTTCTACTACGTCACTGCCTTGAACACGCCTCTACCCAGGGCCGTTGGAGATGCTCAAAGTTGATTGGCTCCCGATTTTTCGGGAGCTTGGAAGAGCTGGAGATAGCTTGCCTTGCCAGACTAAGTTCGCAACAGCCCCCCGTGTTGCGTCACACTTAGGATGGGCAGGCACAGGCTAAACCACTACACCACCATGCCGCCTAATTGTAGGTATTGTATTTAAAATTCTATGGATGTGCCAGAAACCAACATAAAACCATGCATGCAGGACATTCTCACTCAAAAGGGTTTAATGATCCAAAAGTGGAGTCTGGCCAGTTAACACAAGAACTTACTGCCATGTTTGTGTCCAGCAAACAAGCAAGTTATTAAAACCAAGAAGTTCACTCAAAAGAAGTGGATATAGAACCCACTCAATAGGATAGATCCTTACACATTAACAAAGAAAAAATTTTCCTATGAAAGAAAAATTTATTAGCTAAATTTGACATGAGTAGAATTAATTTTGATCCTATTGTAGCCGGAACTAAATACAAAGACAATAGTTATGCATACTATTAATTAACTTAATGTGAAGCTAATTAACAAATAATCAACAGATTTTAAGGTTTTTTTAAGATTGTGTTTATTTTTAGTATTTAGTATTCATAATTATTTGTATCTGTACATGCGCAACTCCACCTGCTCTGCTGATCAACTTATCATGTTTAAATATAGTTATTCATTCATTCATTCATTATACGTTGTAAAATTATCCATCCATTGAGTTCCCTGACATCTCAAACTACCTGGTGCTGCAGACATCATTCTACACGGACAAACAGATGAAAACCTGGAAGAGCATGGAGGAGTGCAACTTTTTATATGAGGCTGGGTTAAAGATCTGGGGATCAGGACACTACAAGATAAATCCTGTATCGTTTTTGCCCGGGTAAGGAGGAATTTCTGGGCTTTGTACGTGTCTTTGAGATGGTTGCGAGGATGCTAGAAGTTTTAGTATTGGGTATAAACAAACCACAGCTTATTGATTCTCAATCCTCCCTGCTCTTCTCTTCCTGCAGGCATCACAGATCCATATAATTTACCCACAAATGTATTTATTTATTCTATCCACTGCGTGTGCATGCTCTGTCTATGTGTGTGTGTGCGCGCACATGGGGGTTAAATGCAAAGGAGGAACGTGACAATAAAGACTTGTTCTTCTTAATTTACCCACAAATGTATTTATTCCACTTAAAAGGTGTACGTCAAACCAGCTACTGGATTTGGGACACTACGACATCTTGAACTATTTAGTATTTGGCTTCAAACTTGAAAAAAAAATCGAGGCCCACTAGATGGCGCTTCACGGCCCAGTGGTTGAGAAACACTGATCTAGTCTAGCTAGGATGCAGATGTTCATTAAGCAACAGCCTGGTGGCAAAACGGTGGCAAATCTATAACTTTGTTAATTCTAGACAAAGAAATACTAACCAGCTCAGTACATCCTAAAGAAAGTTTTGCTCTCTCAGTTATTTTTGTTGCACCTGCGCATGTTATTTCTTGTAATTAACTTAGTTGGTTCTGTTGACCAAACTATACATAAATTAATAATTAAAATACTTAAAACAACCCTGTTTTTATTTAAGCTGACACAGTTTTAGTAGCTGGCTTTGGATGAAAGGATGATGTACAGAATGTTATTGATTAATTAATTAGGAATTATAAATGATAATTAGCATGATTAAAATGTAAATTCAAATTTTAAATTATTTGTTGCATTGTGAAATTAACAACTCTTAGATTGGGAATCCCTGTTTTAACCAAAACTGTAAGCTTATAACTGGAATCATAAGTGTTTAACTGAAACTGTAAGGTTACAACTGAAGCTGTAAGGCAAAAACAGGAACTGTAAGTTTACAGCTGTAACCATAAGGTTATACCTGTACCTGTAAGATTATAACCAAAACTGCAAGTATATAACTGTAACTGCAAGGTTCTAATCGAAACTGTAAGGTTACAACTGAAGCTGTAAGGATATAACAGTAACTGTAACTTTACATTTGTAACCATAGTTATATCTGTATCTGTAAGGTTATAACCAAAATTGCAAGGATATGACTGTCACTGTAAGGTTATAATTGTAAGGCTATAACTGTAAGATTAAAACTGTAAAGTTATAACCAAAACTGCAAGAATATAATGGTAACTGTATGGTTATAACTGAGATTGTAAGGATATAAAAGTAACTGTAAGTTTACAACTGTAACTATCAGGTTATATCTGTACCTGTAATGTGATAACCAAAATTACAAGTGTATAACTGAAACTGTAAGGTTACAACTGAAGGTGTAAGGATAGAACAGTAACTGTAAGTTTACAACTGTAACCATGAAGTTATATCTGTACCTGTAAGGTTATAACCAAAACTGCAAGTATATGACTGTAACTGGACAGTTATAACTGTAAGTTTATAACCATAAAGTTATAGCCAAAACTGCAAGGATGTAACTAACACTGCAAGTACTGGATATAACCGTAACTGTAAGTTTATAACTGAAGCTGTAAGAATATAACAGTAACTGTAAATTTGCAACTGTAGCGATACATTTATATCTGTATCTGCAAGGTTATAATCAAAACTGCAAGGATATAACTGTAACTGTAAGTCTATAAGTGAAGCTGTAAAGTAAAGTAAAATTTATTTACAATCCCAATTCCAAAAAAGTTGGGATGCTATGTAAACTGTAAATAAAAACAGAATGCAATAATTTCCAAATCATGGAAACCTTATATTTCATTGAAAATAGTACAAAGACAACATATCAAATGTTGAAACTGAGAAATTTTGTTGTTTTTTGAAAAATATATGCTCATTTTGAATTTGATGTCAGCAACACATTTCAAAAAAGTTGGGACAGGGGCATGTTTACCACTGTGTTGCATCACCTCTACTTTTAACAACACTGTAAATGTTTGGGAACTGAGGAGACCAATCACTGTAGTTTTGAAAGGGAAATGTTGTCCCATTCTTGCCTGATATACAATTTCAGTTGCTCAACAGTTTGAGTTCTCCTTTGTCGTATTTTGTGCTTCATAATGTGCCAACTACAGTATTTTAAATGGGAGACAGGTCTGGACTGCAGGCAGGCCAGTTTAGCACCTGGACTCTTTGACTACAGAGCCATGCAGTTTTAATATGTGCAGAAAGCAGTTTGGCATTGTCTTGCTGAAAGAAGGAAGGCCTTCCCTAAAAAAGATTTTGTCTGGATGGCAGCATATTGCTCTGAAACATGTATATATCATTCAGCATTAATGAGGCCTTCTCAGATGTACAAGCTACCCATGTCATGTGCACTAATGCACCCTCATACCATCGCAGATGATGGCTTTTGAACTGTGCACTGATAACAAACCAGATGGCCCCTCGACTCTAGCCTGGAGGATGTGGTGTCCATGATTTCTAAAAAGAATTTCTACTTTTGATTCGTCAGACCTCGGGACAATTTTCCACTTCGCCTCAGTCCATCATAAAAGAGCTCGGGCCCAGAGAAGGTGGCGGTGTTTCTGGATATTGTTTATATCCAGTTTTAACTTGCATTTGTGGATGCAGTAATGAACTGTTTTCACAGACGATGGTTTTCTGAAGTGTTCCTGAGCCCATATAGTGATTTCCAGTACAGACACGTGTCTGAAGATCACAGGTATCCAATGTCAGTTTTCAGCCTTGTCTCTTACATACAGAGATTTCTCCAGATTCTCTGAATCTTTTCATGATATTATGCACCACAGATGATGCGATTCCCAAATTCTTTGCAATTTTACATTGAGTAATGTTATTCTTAAATTGTTCCACTGTTTGCCCATGCAGTCTTTCACAGAGCGGTGAACCCCTCCCCATCTTTACTTCTGAGAGACTCTGCCTCTCTGGGATGCTCTTTTTATACACAATCATGTTACTGACCTGTTGCCAATTAACCAAATTTTTATTTTATTTTATTTTTTTTTGGTGAGCATAACACAAATTTTTCAGTCTTTTGTTGCCCCTGTCCCAACTTTTCTGAAATGTGTTGCTGACATCAAATTCAAAATGAGCATATATTTTTCAGAAAACAATAAAATTTCTCAGTTTCAACATTTGATATGTTGTCTTTGTTCTATTTTCAGTGAAATATAGGGTTTCCATGATTTGCAAATCTTCACATTCTGTTTTTATTTCTGTTTTACACAGTGTCCCAACCTTTTTGGAATTGGGGTTGTATATAGCGCTTTTCCCAGACAAAACAGTCACAAGGTGCTTCACAATAACAGAATAATTAAAAGGCTAAAACACAGTAACATAATAACACAATGAGACATAGTCACAGATAATGTAGCAATAGGTATACAATGTTAACCAAAAGCTAGTTTAAAGAAATGTGTCTTTAGCTGCCTTTTAAAACAGTCTACAGAGACAGCAAACCTGAGATGAATAGGTAGGGCATTCCACAATTTAGGGGTAACTGTCTCAAACGCACGGTCACCACGGGTTTTTAGACGAGTACGTGGGACAGACAGAAGGTTTTGATTGTCAGACCTGAGAGAACGTGCTAGTATGTGAGGGTGAATTAAATCTGCTAAATAGGCAGGGGCCTGGCCATGTAGTGTTCTATAGGTGATAGTGAGAATTTTAAACTGAATCCTGTACTGTACAGGAAGCCAGTGAAGGGAGCTGAGAATTGGAGTAATGTGGGAATATCTGTCTGATTTAGTAAGTAGCCTAGCAGCAGCATTTTGAATGGACTGTAAGCGAGAAAGGACAGATTTGTTAAGGGAAGAGAAACGAACGTTACAATAATCAATGCGGGAAGAGATGAAAGCATGAAGAAGCATCTCTAATTCTGTGTAAGACACCATAGATCTCAGTTTACTAATTTTACGCAGATGAAAAAAACATGATTTGTTTAACTGTTTGATATCTGTTTCGAAAGACAAGGACTTGTCAAAAGTCACCCCTAGGTTTCTCAGACTGGACTGAACAAAAGGTGAATAAGGCCCAATATTCTGTATAATCTCAGGTGCAACATTATCAGGAGCAAATATTAACACCTCTGTTTTACCAGTGTTCAGCTGCAAAAAAATTCCTGCCATCCACTTCTTGATGGCATCTAGGCAGCCTAGGAGCCTAGAGAACCTTGACGCCTCCTTGGGTTTAAAATTAAAATGAAGTTGTAAATTGTCTGCGTACATATGATAAGTGATATTAAAACTATTTATAATATGACCCAGCGGTAACATGTACAGTGTAAAAAGGAGTGGGCCCAGAACTGACCCCTGCGGGACACCACAAGAGAGAGGAGAGGAAGAGGAGAGAAAGCTGTGAGGCTATAACAGTAACTGTAAGTCTATAAGTGAAGCTGTGAGGCTATAACAGTAACTGTAAGTCTATAAGTGAAGCTGTGAGGCTATAACAGTAACTGTAAGTCTATAAGTGAAGCTGTGAGGCTATAACAGTAATTGTAAGTCTGTAAGTGAAGCTGTGAGGCTATAACAGTAACTGTAAGTCTATAAGTGAAGCTGTGAGGCTATAAGTGAAGCTGTGAGGCTATAACAGTAACTGTAAGTCTATCAGTGAAGCTGTGAGGCTAACTGTAAGTCTATAAGTGAAGCTGTGAGGCTATAACAGTAACTGTAAGTCTGTAAGTGAAGCTGTGAGGCTATAACAGTAACTGTAAGTCTGTAAGTGAAGCTGTGAGGCTATAACAGTAACTGTAAGTCTGTAAGTGAAGTTGTGAGGCTATAACTTAAACTGTAAAGTTATGTCACACTGTAAACTGTAAGTTTACAACTGTAGCTTAAGGTCATGATTGTAACTGTAAAGTTTTAACTGCAGCCAACAAACATTTGTAGATGTAGTGAATTGCAAATCAAAATTCACTCAGGTTAAAGGGATTCATTTTATTTTCAATAAATAATTTTCTAAAATAAAAAAAAATGAATTAATAATGCAACTGCATGTGTTTTGAGCAGGACATGTAACCCCAAACCACTTCAAAAGTAGCATTTATGTGTCTGAAACATTTCTGATTCTGATTCAATGAAATATCTCGAAGGTTGTTTTAGTTTAATTTGATCCCAAATATTTACATTTATTTACAGTAAAGTTTACTGAGTAAACCGCTGTTCACGTTAGAAAAAACCGTCACAAACCATAATTCTATTAGCCACAAGTGAAATAATTCGGTTGATGAAAATTAAAATGTTTAATGGAAACCATAAGTAATTCTGTGTAGCAGAAATGTTTGATGCACAGATTTCGGAAAGTCACAAAGAACCCAGATTTACAAACTCCTCCTCTCCTGCTGGATGTATAACATTTCCCCCACTCCATTAAATCCCGTGTCATGAGCTAGGATTGGCTAATAATCCTAATTCATAAGCAGTTCACCAATAGTAGACAGGAACTCTGGATACAAGCCAATCATAGCAGAGGAGGCGGGATTTTTGGAATACGGGTGGGGAGAAAACGCGTTAGGGCTTTTTGGAGAAAAACATGGAGTCGGAAGCAACAGTAAGTTTGTTAAATTATTACAGACTTTCACAAACCACAGTTTGCCAAAAATTTCGTTTTAGTAGGTAAACGATAAATTCGACCATTAACAGACTGTCAGAATGCTGTTCATATAAAAAAATGAATGGTTAAAATGTTAAACGATAAAAATAAAATGCATTTAACTTTTTTTGGTTCTTTTTCGAGCTAACGCTTGTAGCATCCGAGCTAACAAAGTTATACGCTGCATTGTACATCTGTAAAACTTGTGAAAATCGCAAATTTATACTTTTATCAGTACGTTTCTTGTGACTCATTGGTGATTAAAAAAATACTCCCTCGTGTCTGTGTTATCATAGTGTATCTTCCACATGTAATGTAAGTTTTTCAAAAAGTAAAACAGTAAATAAGAATAAATTTAGCAGAAGAAAGTGTGCTAGATCATGTAAAGTTAGCAAATAATCCTAAAGCTGCAGCATGCTAAGTAAAACAGCATTTATTACAACGTAATAGTTATTATTAATCATTATTAGTACTACTACTACTAATAATAATGCTGTTGGTTAGTGTACACTTTGCCAGTTAGATTGTCATTGTTAGGAAAAAATGGGGATTGTATTGAACCTGCAATATAAAGTCATGTGAATTGTGTGTAAAATTCAGATTCTACAAAATGCCCAATGGGAAAAAAACAAACAAACAAACAAACAAACAAACCTGGTTTCATATCCAGAAGAAGAAGAAACCTTTATTTGTCACATGCACACTTCAAGCACAGTGAAATTTATCCTATGCATTTAACCCATCTGAAGCAGTGAACACACACACACACAGTCAGGGGTTAGGTACCCTGCTCAAGGGCACTTCAGCCCAAGGCCACCCCACGTTAACCTAACTGCATGTCTTTGGACCGTGGGGGAAACCAGAGCACCCGGAGGAAACCCACGCAGACACGGGGAGAACATGCAAACTCCATACAGAAAGGGCCACGGGGCTCGAACCCGAAACCTTCTTGCTGTGAGGCAACAGTGCTAACCAACACACCACCGTGCTGCCCAGAGAATGGATATAAAACAATGTAAATGATCAAACGAATGGTCTCAGTTAAACCTACATTTACAGTTGAATATTAATGTGACTAAGTTGGTTGACAAAACACAGATAGGTCACAGACTACAGATTACGGAAATATAATAAAAAAGGATACAGAACACAGATTACGGAAATATAATAAAAAAGGATACAAAACTCAAAGTGGTTGCAGATTTTAATATGGATGCATCACAGAGGCTAGTAATTTACAGATTGATCACGGATGTTTCAGTGTATTATGGATTTCATACGGATCACGGATGGTTAATTTTACAGACGTTTCTACAGAGTCTACGAAGCAATGTTTCTACGAGTCTAAGGAACATCACAAAGATCGTCTCCACGGTGATGTTACCTGCTGATGGTAGCTACATGATGGAGGTAGAACAGCGCCAGATAAAGTCGAGCCAATACTAACTAATCGGCAGACGAGTCTTTCGATAAGAGACGTGGAACGTCTAATAACATACAGAGAACACAACTCTGAAATGCCCTTTTTGCCAAAAGGGGGTGAAGTTTACGTATTTCACCCAAAGACTGATGTAGAAAAGAAGTTCGAAAAGAAGTTTACATCCCGTTGTCGCAAAACTTTAAGAACATTGCACGTTATATCGGTGATGAATCTATATCTAAACCGAAGGCACACGGAAATTGCATAAAGCAAACAAAAATATCTATAAGACCAAAGCCTTCTGTCATTAAAAAGTTGGAGGAGACGGTAAAAAGCAACACGGACCAAAGTGTCCATAAATTATACAAAGAGTCTGTAGCCACAGAAAAGAAGGCAGAAATCCTGGACACGCCACGGAATGGCCGTCAAATCCATTACCTTAAAGAGAAAAACAAAAGAGAAGAAAGGCTGACTAAAGATGCCCTAATAAATTTGCAAGCAATTGCACATGAAGACAAAGGATTTTCATTTCATTGCAACTTTTCCGGATCTTATTGTAATTTCAGGCATGGGAGACATGCTGAATGAATTAAACTAAAGTCTTCAACTTCAGCTACTTAAAAAAAAAATTAAGAAGTCTAAAACAATTAAATATTTGGACTGCTGAAGTTCATAATTAAAATATCTTACCTGCATTTATATGTTTACTGTACTAATTTATTATTGATATTTCACGGAAAATATCACATATCCATGAATAAAAGATCCGTATTTGTTATTATATTTTTTATTTTCCGTGAATCCGTATTCCGTGACTCATCCGTACTTTGTAAACGGTGTGTGACTAAATGTATGACAATAATATACAGGGTTAGTCAAAATTATGTTAATACTAATGGATTATTTTTCTCCTGAATGTGTGGTGCGCCGTGACCGTGAAATGTGTGTCCGGGTTTTAAATGGTACTGTTGCTCGAACAGGTTGAGACCATCCTGTAAATCATCTTACACATATGATGTATGTTTTGTGAATAAATGGTTTCTACCATTTAAGTGTTAACATAATTTTGACCAACCCTGTATTATTGCTATATTGTGTACTGATAAAGAGCTGTTCAAAGTACTCCTAATGTATCCCATAGTACTGTATTTAATATCACCACAGTAGTCTCACCAAAATGTGGTTTGTGTAATGTTTTCTCATACGTAGTGAAAATATTAGCCCAATTAGTAGCTTTCACAGAAATGCTTTTGCTCTGAATGTAGTCCATTTTAAATACTTTCTAAATAAACTTTCATTGATCTTTTGGAGAAAAAGGAAAATGGATGCAGGATCCTGAGCAGTGTTGTGCTGTAGATCTACACGGTCATGTCTCCCAAAGTGGCACACCAGCAGGGTAAGGCCGAGGACACAGCTGTGCAGGTGGCAGTGCGAGTACGTCCACTGATCCCTAAAGAAATCCTGCACAACCATGAGAGCTGCATCACTGCACTGCCTGAAGATAAAAGGGTTACTCTCGGCCATGATCGCCACTTCCACTTTGACTTTGTTTTCGAGGAAACTGCTGCCCAGGAGGATGTATATGCAGCCTGTGTCCAACCCCTCATCGAAGCCTTTTTTCAGGGTTTTAATGCCACTGTCTTCGCTTATGGTCAGACAGGCTCAGGCAAAACATACACGATTGGAGAGGCTAATATATGTAAGTATATTTTCTGCATTACCTCTGCAGTTTGCCTCAGTGTCTCAGGAGGACAGTATGCAGTGCATTTAGCCGATAAGTAATCTCACAAATCACATGATGTGTGGCATGTTTCCAGTCTTATACTGCAGTTCTGTTGAATTCTCGATTCTGACTGGTGAGATTTTCTATAACAGCTCAGCAGGAAGAGTAGGGTAATCACAAGTTTATTTTAATTTGTTGAAATTGTCTGTGAGGATATGTTTATTTAGAATTTGTGGAAGGAGTCTCCAATGCCAGAGCTTTAACAGTCAGAGGTAAAGCTGTTCCTTTAGGTTTTCTGATATGGAATAGTCTTGAGAATGGACTATTGGACTACACGATGGGCTGCTTATTAAAGGTTCTGACTGCAAAGTTGAATTCTGGGCAAAAATATTCTATTTCTATTGCTGTTGGAGTTTCAAGATGTTTCGCATTGATGTGAAGTTGACTTGAGTTGAACTTGAGGAGTTGCGCTACTGCAAACACCGTGTATCCTATGTGTAAATGTTTTGCCAAGATAAAATGCGTCCCTCATTTTATGATTCTGGAGATTGCCAAAGCAAGTGAGCAACAATATCACATGACCACCGTGGGGCGTGTTTGACCTACTTTTAACCAAAACAAGTCAGCATGGGCAAACATGGCGGACTCCACTCTCCCGCCAGCTAAAAGTCAGTGGAAAGGAAAAGGAAAATATGAAAGCCAGTCAGCTAGAAAGTGTGCCAGAAAACCGATGGAAACCAGATCGATCGCTGGAATTGACTGAAGGATGAAACAGGCACGAAATCTGATGAAGAATTTGCAGCGCTTTTCCTGGATTGGTGAGTCTGAGTATGGCGTTATACACCTAATATTTTGATCTTACAGAGAAAGAAACAATAACACAAAAGCAGTAACAGAGAAAAGATATATTCATCTTTTGTTTCATGGATTTATTCGCGAATATCCACCACAAATTACATACCTGTGACTCAAAACTCTCAGAGGTCGATGCAGAGTCATGATGTTTTCTGCGCATCGCCATTTTGATGTGACCCAGTTCCGTAATTATGCTAATTAGTTCAAGCTCCTTGCGTTCGGCTGTTTCTGTAGGGCCATACTGTTTACCTCAAGAGGTCGGATATTCGGTCCCAAAACGGAGGAAAGTGACCCTCAGCACATCAAAATGATCACATCTCGTCCGCATGATATAGTTCTCAGGAAAATTCATAGGAAAATGCCATGCACAGTCAAAAAAAATTTTTAAATTTCAGATGATTTTGCAGTCAGCACCTTTAACTTCAAGAGAAGAAAAAGAGGTCGGTGAAGAAATGGCTCTTTATAGGTGTTATAAATGATTTGTGGAAGTTCCATATAGCTGTACATGGATTAAAAAAAAAGAAAAGCAAAACACACTGGGGGTGGAAACAGTAAATTTGCATCAGCTTGCCTTGCTTTGTTTTATTACTTAAATAGCTAATGAAAATATACGCTGGATAATTAGTTACCACATAGGTGTGATTTATAGGTAAATGGTAGCTGTCTGTAGATCTTCCATTAGTCTATAATTACCACTATTGAGCATATATTCTGAGGGTGGTGGATTATTCTTAGCACAGGGCAGTCTGGCCACTATATTGTCAAACCTACCTTGTTGGTACCCATTCTGGGAATCCAATTTGATAGTAGAGTTCAGTTCTAGACTGTTGTTGGTAGAATATTTTGGTTGATGATGCTCAGTACATGAGTGAAACTGGTTGAAGATCTTTGGTTAGTAGTTGTCCTATGGGAGTCCCTTTGCACTGATGGATGAAGTCCAGACAGGGTGACACACTGTGTATAGTAACAGATGAGCTACAGTTAGTAACAGTACTACCTAATGACCTCATCATCTCATCTCATTATCTCATCTCATCTCATTATCTCTAGCCGCTTTATCCTGTTCTACAGGGTCGCAGACAAGCTGGAGCCTATCCCAGCTGACTACGGGCGAAAGGCGGGGTACACCCTGGACAAGTCGCCAGGTCATCACAGGGCTGACACATAGACACAGACAACCATTCACACTCACATTCACACCTACGGTCAATTTAGAGTCACCAGTTAACCTAACCTGCATGTCTTTGGCCTGTGGGGAAAACCGGAGCACCTGGAGGAAACCCACGCGGACACGGGGAGAACATGCACATTTCACACAGAAAGGCCCTCGCCAGCCACAGGGCTCGAACCCGGACCTTCTTGCTGTGAGGCGACAGCGCTAACCACTACACCACCGTGCCGCCCACCTAATGACCTATTCACCTCATTTTCCATGACAACAAAGGAAGAGCCATGTTTGTTTACTTTGTGTTGGAACTTCCAGTGCAACAGCTGATCCACTGATTCAGATTAAAGCCACAGCGATAATACACATACAGTACAAGTAGTGTAATATGTTCAGTTAGGTGGTGTCAAAAGAATTGGAAGAAGATGAGTATTTTGCATGAACAGCAGGGTTAATTTATACTTCTGCATTGAATCTACACTGTAGGGTATGGTGTAGGAATAAGTAGGTAGCAGCCTTCCTCATGATTGTGGTTGTGTGTACTGACCTAGGCCGAGAGATACATGGTATTTATACTGTTTACTTAAACTCGAAATGAAATATTCTAATAATGTGAGATACTGGATTTCTGATTTTCATGAGCTATAATCCATAATCATCAAAATTAAAACAAAAAAAGGCTTGGAATATTTCATTGTACATGTAATGAATATAGAATATATGAAAGTTTACCTTTTTGAATCAAATTACGAAAAAAAACTTTTTCACGATGTTTTAATTTTTTGAGATGTGTGTGGATCAATATAATATTAATAATACTATAATACTATTATGAAGCATTGTATTAAACTGGTTAACTAAACTTTCAGATTTGCTTACTTTGTTTTATAAAAGTAATCTACCTTGCATAGTTGCCCAGTATGGCTAATTTTGCATGATAGACTATTCATAGTGATGTGCGCAAAATTGCCCTAGATCCACAAAAAATTTCCTGCAATAATCATTCGTGCCCTGCTGTCTTGGAAGACTAGCTGGAACACTGGAAAAGTATGAGGAAACGCTAGCCAATGTCATATGCAGTTGACAGACAGCAGATAAGTTTGCAGAATTACGTGAGAGAAAGGCTGACTGTCACTGAAATGTGCACATTAACATAATGTTGGTCCATGGGCGGTACTGTGGTGCAGTGGTTAGCACTGTTGCCTCATAGCAAGAAGGAAGGTTCTGGGTTCAAACCTCGTGGCTGATGGAGGTGTGTGGAGTTTGCATGTTCTCATGCAGGTTAGGTAAAATACCCAGCCACTGGGATTGTATAAGCTAGTGCATACTTAGTGCTGGTTCCAAGTCCGGATAGATTGGGGAGGGTTGCATCAGGAAAGGCATCTGGTGTAAAACCAAATCAAATATATGGAATAGATCTGCTGTGGCGACCCCTAATGGGAGCAGCTGAAAGAAGAAGAAGCAGAACATAACGTTGGCCCATACAGTATACAAGCTTACCTCCACAATATTGCTGTGGCATGACTGAAGAATCTTTCTAAGCTGGCGATACAGGAACACCCTCTCATCTCCACAGCTCCCTGGGCTACAACCAGCACCCACACTGAGTGGCTCAGGCAGCTGGCTTGACTTGGGTTTACATTAGCTTTAAGGAATATGAATTCACCCTCTTTGTGTAGGAATACATAGCTAACCTTCCCACTACATAGGCACCTTTGCTTTTCCGTACTTAAATAGTTTTTTCTCGCCAAACTGTCTGTGCTTACTGAGAGGACAAAATAATTGAAAAAGTCACCATAGGACACCTTTTCATCTCATCCAGCCATTCATAACCACTTATCCTGTGCAGGGTCGCAGGCAAGCTGGAGCTTATCCCAGCTGACTATGGGCGAGAGGCGGGGTACACCCTGGACAAGTCGCCAAATCATCGCAGGACTGAGACATAGAGACAAACTCACATTGACGCCTATGGTCCATTTAGAACCACCAATTAACCTAACCTGCATGTCTGGACTGTGGGGGAAACTGGAGCACCCAGAAGAAACCCACGCAGACATGGGGAGAACATGCAGACTCCACACAGAAAGGCCCCCGTTGGCCGTGAGGTTGGAACCCAGAACCTTCTTGCTGTGAGGTGACAGTGTTAACCACTACACCACCATGCCACCTTTCATCCAACCACTATTACCCTTTTCGACTAACAGGGAACGGGTTCCATTCTGATTAGCGCACCAGATTTTGAACTGTTCAGAGTATTTCAAACAAAAATAAATTGGTTTGGAACCTGACAAATTGGTTCCCAGTGGGAACCGAAAAAAAGCTGGTTTTTCCAGCACGAACCATGGCGACATCATTGGATGTGTCGTTAGTTTGGAGAGGAAGCAGAGCACAGCAATGGAGAACACAATGGAAAAGGATACATCTTCAGAAAGAAATGGACCAAAAACAAATATCTGCAATAACAGAACAAAAGCTCGCAGGTAATCAATACACTCTGTCATCTTACTACTACTGTTTGCTCCCGTTGTGATTTGTGCAACACTCTCTGTTCATAATGCATCCTTGATTACAACAGTTCTGCTCAAAACTGGCGAAAATGTGGGCCGGTTTGTTAGCTGGCACCAAGGTCCAAAGTTACACCGGTTCAAGAACCCGTTCCCTGTTGGTCAAAAAGGGGTATGTGTTATAACCCTTAGATGAGGTAATCTTGTTCCATTCAAGCTTCTTTTTCCTTCTTTGGTTTCTTCCCATGTAACTTCGTTCATTTTGTTTGTTGTTGTTAATTTGGTTAACTCACTAGCTAGCCAAGTAGCTGACCGGAAATTTTTACACAAAGGCGAAAGATATTTCCTGAAAGAAATCATGATTCATTGACATGCCTCAGTGTATTTGAATTTACTTAAACTAGTGTTATCTTAAAGAGTGCTTCTCATGACAACTATAGAGTTTTTGTGTTTTATCAAGGCCAGCAATTTTCTGGGTTTGAAGATGGTTGCTTGCTTCTTGTTAAAATCTTCCTATGAGTTCACACACATTTGGGATGCCAGCAACACTTCCCCTGGTACAGCTGTCACTGCTCGAAAGCACAGCCCCTCTTGCCATCTGAGATCTTGCTTTTTGGCATTTGGCTGTGGAGAGCGATTTTGAACCCACTGCTGTTTTTTTGGCTGCAGCCTCCTTCAGTGATGACGAGCAAGGAATCATTCCCAGAGCAGTGGCTGAGATCTTCAAGCTCCTGGACGAGAATGACCTCAGCGACTTCTCCGTCAGAGTGTCCTACCTCGAGGTTTACAAGGAAATCTTCAGAGACCTTTTGGAGGTGGAAACAGCAAGCAAAGACATTCATATCCGAGAGGATGACAAGGGCAGTATAGGTGAGGAGCTTGTGTTGGTGCAGGGTTTCCTAAAGAATCTTTGAAATGCCTAAGCGAAATGCCATGTTCTTCATTGCCATGTATGGATTTGCACAGCGATTCAAATATCAGTTTGTCTGCAGGTAATATTTATATTTGAGTATGCACCCAGTAAACATATAAGCAAATAAACAATATTGTCATGACAAGCAACTGTATTTTAGTTTGTATCAAATGACAAATATGTTGAAATTGGCATTAACAAATGTCAGTCACTCCAAGGATAAAGAACCTGTGGATAAAGTAAACATCCTTATTGCTGAAATTATTATTAACAGGATTGCCTAAATTATTATGGTTGGATCATGAAGAGACTTTAAAAGCTCTTGGAGTAAGTGGAGCTTAAATAGACAGTTTATGGATGTGTTTGTGGGCTTGTTTGTGAACACAGTGTGCCCACGGTTGTCGCTGAGATCTCTGCAGGCGGTTCCATTTCTTGATACATGTCCAATAAATGGATCTCAAATTAGCCTGCTTCTTTAGATAGGAAACGGTAGCACTGACTTCATTTTACTCAGAATTTCACATGATAAAAGCCTTTGATTTTTCATACTGCATGTTTTCTCTTATGCCTTTCGCTTCCTCCCTGAAACATATATTTTTAGTCATGAAATGCAGTATGTTTGGTTAGACAAATATTTAACAGGTATAATTAACAGTCCATTAGTAGCATCCTGTTTTTGCAATTTACCATGGAGTACATTTGTTTGGCAGTGGGACTTGAAGTTATGCTCTGGCCCCATTAATAACATTGTCAACTCATGTCACATGTCTGAATGTCAAAACAGGTTTGTAGAAGAGTAGGTGCTTGTTTATTACTGTGTGTATGAGTGACGAAATAGCTCCTACTGAGCCCCACATAGCCTTACCCCTTATATCATGGAAAGATATTTGCAAGAGAATACTAGATACTAGCACAATAATTAGCTGCTGTGGTAGAAAGGCTTGCTTATGTGTGTCACAATTTTCATAAAACGTCATGTTTATTTTTATACACATAAAATGCCCAAAGGACATAAAAACTGATGCAATAATTAAATTTTGTGCAATGTAATGCAATTAAGCATCAAAAAGCAATAAAAATTACAACCTGTATTACAACTCCGATTCCAAAAAAGTTGGGACAAAGTACAAATTGTAAATAAAAACGGAATGCAATGATGTGGAAGTTTCAAAATTACATATTTTATTCAGAATAGAACATAGATGACATATCAAATGTTTAAACTTAGAAAATGTATCATTTAAAGAGAAAAATTAGGTGATTTTAAATTTCATGACAACAACACATCTCAAAAAAGTTGGGACAAGGCCATGTTTACCACTGTGAGACATCCCCTTTTCTCTTTACAACAGTCTGTAAACGTCTGGGGACTGAGGAGACAAGTTGCTCAAGTTTAGGGATAGGAATGTTAACCCATTCTTGTCTAATGTAGGATTCTAGCTGCTCAACTGTCTTAGGTCTTTTTTGTCGTATCTTCCGTTTTATGAGGCGCCAAATGTTTTCTATGGGTGAAAGATCTGGACTGCAGGCTGGCCAGTTCAGTACCCGGACCCTTCTTCTACGCAGCTATGATGCTGTAATTGATGCAGTATATGGTTTGGCATTGTCATATTGGAAAATGCAAGGTCTTCCCTGAAAGAGACGTCATCTGGATGGGAGCATACCGTATGTTGCTCTAGAACCTGGATATACCTTTCAGCATTGATGGTGTCTTTCCAGATGTGTAAGCTGCCCATGCCACACGCACTAATGCAACCCCATACCATCAGAGATGCAGGCTTCTGAACTGAGCGCTGATAACAACTTGGGTCGTCCTTCTCCTCTTTAGTCCGAATGACACGGCGTCCCTGATTTCCATAAAGAACTTCAAATTTTGATTCGTCTGACCACAGAACAGTTTTCCACTTTGCCACAGTCCATTTTAAATGAGCCTTGGCCCAGAGAAGACGTCTGCGCTTCTGGATCATGTTTAGATACGGCTGCTTCTTTGAACTATAGAGTTTTAGCTGGCAACGGCGGATGGCACGGTGAATTGTGTTCACAGATAATGTTCTCTGGAAATATTCCTGAGCCCATTTTGTGATTTCCAATACAGAAGCATGCCTGTATGTGATGCAGTGCCGTCTAAGGGCCCGAAGATCACAGGCACCCAGTATGGTTTTCCGGCCTTGACCCTTACGCACAGAGATTCTTCCAGATTCTCTGAATCTTTTGATGATATTATGCACTGTATATGATGATATGTTCAAACTCTTTGCAATTTTACACTGTTGAACTCCTTTCTGATATTGCTCCACTATTTGTCGGCGCAGAATTAGGGGGATTGGTGATCCTCTTCCCATCTTTACTTCTGAGAGCCGCTGCCACTCCAAGATGCTCTTTTTATACCCAGTCATGTTAATGACCTATTGCCAATTGACCTAATGAGTTGCAATTTGGTCCTCCAGCTGTTCCTTTTTTGTACCTTTAACTTTTCCAGCCTCTTATTGCCCCGTCCCAACTTTTTTGAGATGTGTTGCTGTCATGAAATTTCAAATGAGCCAATATTTGGCATGAAATTTAAAAATGTCTCACTTTCGACATTTGATATGTTGTCTATGTTCTATTGTGAATACAAGATCATTTTTTGAGATTTGTAAATTATTGCATTCCGTTTTTATTTACAATTTGTACTTTGTCCCAACTTTTTTGGAATCGGGGTTGTACAGCATTATGTTTATACATTTGAAATATTACATCAGCTTGTATGATGTTATTATTTCCCAGTCCCGGTGGTGGTATTCTGTGAATCTTCCCTGTAGATGCACCCAACTTTATGCTCTCTTAGACTCTGGACCAAAAGTCTGCTTTGAAGGTACAACAAAGTGTTTTTCTGTGCTTCTTTCTCCACAGTTCTGTGTGGAGTGAAAGAATGTGAGGTGGAGGGACTTGATGAGGTCTTAAGTCTTTTAGAATCCGGAAACACGGCCCGCCACACAGGAGCTACTCAGATGAACCCTCACTCCAGCCGCTCTCACACTATCTTCACTGTGCTGATGGAGCAGAGGCGTGGTGGCTCTCGAGCTGCCAGCAGGAACTCACAGATCCTGTCCTCTAAATTCCACTTTGTGGATCTGGCCGGATCCGAGCGAATTCTTAAAACAGGCAACACTGGGGAACGACTCAAGGAGAGCATTCAGATCAACAGTGGACTTCTTGCTCTGGGAAATGTGATCGGGGCGCTAGGGGACCCAAAAAGGAAAGGCAGCCATGTTCCTTACAGGGACTCCAAAATCACAAGGTATGAAGCATAGTTTAAAAGTCTAATTTTCCAGTGTACCCCAGAGAACCATTTCTTGTACAGTAATTAATCTGAATTAGACATCAGAGAATTATTTATTGTGGTCTATAATAAAAAGGAATGCTAACATTTGAAAGAGCTAGTAGTGAAAGAATGGTATTGGGATCAGTGATGGTTGAATACGCTATATGGCCAAAAGTTTATGAACACCTAACCATCACAACCATGTGGTTCTTCCCCAAACTGTTGCCTCAAAGTTGGAAGTGCACAGTTGTATAGGATGCCTTTTTATGCTGTAGCATTACAATTTCCCTTCACTGGAATTAAGAAGGCCAAACCTGTTCCAGCATGACAATACCCCATGCACAAATTGAGCGCCAAAAAAACATGGTTTGCTGAGGTTGGAGTGGAAGAACTCTAGCCTGCATAGAGCCCTGACCTCAACCCCAATTAACACATTTGGGATGTATTGGAATGCCGACTGCACCCCAGGACTGCTCACCCAACATCAGTGCCTGACCTCACTAAAGATCTTGTGGCTGAATGAGCACAAATCCCCATAGGCACACTCCAAGGTCTAGTGGAAAACCTTGCCAGAAGAGTGGAGGATATTATGTCGGGGGGGCTAAATATAGAATGGGGTGTTCAAAAAGCACATATGGGTGTTCAAATGGGATGGTCAAGTGTCCACAAACAAACTTTTGACCATATAGTGTATATGCTGATTAAAGAACTTTTAATATTTATGATGCTAAGATGGTTAGTGTAGTTATGAGACTTTGAATGATTTTTAACATGTACACAAGTTCTTAATAAAGAGAGGCGTAAAAGTAATAATGAATACAAAAATAGATTTTAACATCTATTCAGCTCCTTGCTAGCTGATTAACAATCGAATTATATATTGAGTAACAATAAATGTTATGGCAGTATTGAAGATACTTGCTATGCTAAATAAAACGGTATTTTAATATTTCGACATCAATATTGTCATATTGGCCAGCCCTAGGGACCAGTTAGCATGATTTATTTTATGCATAGTGACACCTTTTATTATTATTTTTTAGCTATTCCTTGAAAGAACGATATAATACAGAATTGTATATTTTCCCATCTTTCTTCAGAATCTTAAAAGACTCTCTTGGAGGCAATGCCAAAACACTCATGATTGCCTGCATCAGTCCCTCATCCTCTGACTTTGACGAAAGTCTTAACACCCTCAATTATGCTAAACGTGCTCGCAACATTCAAAACCGAGCCATGGTGAACTGTCATGGGGAGCCAGATCGAGTGGAAAGTCTGGAACTCCAGATCAAAGCTCTAAAGCGAGCCCTGGAGAACCGGCAGCGCTCTGAGACCCGAATCCTTGCTCGTTCCGAGCCAGAGCGCCAGGTGCGTTCCCTTGAACCAGATGTGAGTAAGTTGCAGGCGGAGAGCACCCACTATAGAACGTGCACAGACTCAGCCTACAGGCTGTTGATGGAGCTGCAGGGAGAAGGAACACTAAACCCAAGCCAGCTGTTGCGTGTGAAGGAGTGGTTTTGCACTGTAGAGGAAGAGCGCAGTGGTTTGAGTACAGCCTCAGGGCTGGACAGTGGCATTGAGAGCAGTTCCACTGAGGACACCACTGCACTGAAAAAGGGACGGGAGCTTCTAAAGTGCCAGGTGGGCCATCCAACAGTAAAGTTTTATTCATACATTGAACAGAAATACACCCAGAGGCCAAAATTCATTATTGTACCAGCTCCAATAGCTTAGAGAATAGATCTCATTTCATTCTTATTTAGGTGTCAGTTTGTTCTTATGTCTGACACTAACCAAAGCTTGTAGCAGTGCTAATGTTCTTGGTCATTTTAAGTGTTTTTCACATGAGAAGTGACAGTCGCTCACCCTGTATTCATCAAGCAGGCAGGCAGAGTGACACAGACGGAGTGGCAGGCGGTGTGGCATGCATGCTCGACCCTGAGAAATCATTGCGCACGTGGTGCCTGTCAGAGTAACAAAATTCGGGTTATGGTGCAAAAACCATGCCAGTGTTGGTCAACAATTTCAGCTTGCCTAACAAAATTAAGAGGTCATGATTCTTTTTTGCATAGAAATGAAATCACCATGAAGGATGTAAAATGCTAGCTAGTATGTGTGTGTGTATGTGTGTTATAATTTATGTATATAAGTCTAGTAGCTTGCTAAGTTACCTCTGTTGCGCGTCTGACTGAATTTATAAATCTATATGTACTAACCCCATTTCCAGAAAAGTTGTGATATTTTCCAAAATGCAATAAAAACAAAAATCTGTGATTTGTTAATTGACGTGAACCTTTATTTAACTGACAAATGTACAAAGAAAAGATTTTCAATAGTTTTACTGAACAAATGAATTGTATTTTGTAAACAAAGTTAGAGTTTGATGCCTGCAACGCACTCAAAAAAAGTTGGGAAAGAGGCATTATTACCATTGTGTTACATCACCTTTCCTTTAATAACACTTTTTAATTATACTGGATCTGAGGATACTAATTGTTGCAGTTTTGCAATTGGAATTTTTGTCCATTCTTGCTTGATACAAGACTTTAGCTGCTCAGCAGTCCATAGTAGCCATTGTCTGATTCTGCTCTTCATGATGCACCGATTCTCAATAAGAGACAGATCTGGACTCACAGCAGGCCAGTCAAGCACATGCACATGTTTCCACTGTCTTTTGGTTCATCAGAAATGAGTTCGGGCCCAGAGAAATCAGTGATGTTTCTGCATAGAATTGATGAATGGCTTCCTCCTTGCGTAATACAGTTTCAGGTTGCATTTCTGGATGCAGCAGCAAACTGTGTTAAGTGACAGTGGTTTACCGAAGTACTCCCGAGCGCATGTGGCTATATTTGTCACATTAGCATGACAATTTCTCAGGCAGTGCCATCTGAAGGCTTGAAGGTCATGCACATTCAACAGTGGTTTCCAACCTTGTCCTTTACACACTGAGGCTACATCCACACGACAGCGGCAACGAGATGTTATTAAAAAAAATATCGTGTCCACATGGGCAACGGATCAGTAAAATATCAGGTACATATGGCAACGCAACGCTTGCTGAAAACGATGCAATACACATGCCACACCTCTAGGGGCGCTGTAAGACGGTCCCTTCGTAGACACCAGAACAATAGAAGAAGTAAGGACGCATGCGCATAAATTATTATGCGCGAGACTTCATATTAGCCACAAAGTCAGAAAAATCTGTTCGTAAAATTACATTATAATGACCAAATACAATGAAAAGTATTTTTCCAGTCTCACCTGTGAAAGGTAATCCCATGTGATCTCGTTTAGACGGCAAACCTGTTGGTACAGTTAAATGCAGCACATGAATGAGGCATCTTTATTCTCCGCTTTGACCCATCCAATATGGCGGCGAGGATGACGTATGATTCTACGCGGAAGGCGGCGTCTTTAATGGTCTGGAATAAATTGAATGCTACACATTGATGGATTAATTTATTCTTCTACTCCCTTTTTGAGGAATGTATTGTAGGACTTAAACCAACATCTGAAGAGGTGAGATCGCTCCTTTTTTTCCCTATTTTTGCTGGTGGGATTGACTCTCACTCTCTCTCTCACACTTTGCACCATTACACAATAAATATTCACAGTGAAAATATTTTGTAAGCGCGTTTCATGAACCAAGTTATAGGATTTGTTGACAACTCGCATCGAGTTTGTTACACTTCTACCCGGCGTGAAGCACATGTGGTTGTGACGTCATCGTAAACAAATCCATTCTACTCATCCAGACGACTTCACAACGGCTCCGTTGCCAGATCTTTCCACTCTGGAGCCCGTTCTCAAAAGATTTCGTTTTGGGGCACCCAAAACGCCGGTGCCGTGTGGACGCCAGGCCGAAACGATAAACAATTTTATCGGATTCACCTGAATCCGTTGCCGTGTGGACAGGGCCTGAGATGTCTCTGTATTCCCTGAATCTTTTCACAATATTATGTACTGTAGATTTTGAAAGACCTAAAACTTTGCATTGAGAAATGTTCTTTTTGAATTGACTAACAATTCTCTCACAAATTTTGGCACAAAGGGGTGAGCCCCAACTCATCATTGCTTGCAAAGACTGACCCTTTGGTGCATGCTCCTTTTATACCCGATAGTGTTACCAATTAAATTGCTTGTTGTGGAATCTTCCAAAATGGAGTTATTTGAATATCCTATGAACTTTTTAGTCTTATGTTGCCTTTGTCCCAACTTTTTTTTTTTTTAGTTTGTTGCAGGCATCAGATTCTAACTTTGTTTATTGCGAAATACAATTAAGCTGTTCAGGAAAACTATTGAACATATTTTCATTGTACTTTTGTCAGTTAAATAAAGATTCACATGAATTAACAAATCAAAGATTTTTGTCTTTAGTGCATTTTGGAAAATATCCCAACTTTTCTGGAAACGGGGTTAATAAGTCTCTGGCATTTCTAAACAGCTTCACCCAAATAGACATGCTTATGTTTTGCTAAAATAGTATATGAAAAAGGTGGCCATAATTATTTCTGGTTAACAATTTTCTGTTTTCGAGATGTAGCCTATGACCAAATGCTAGCTGTATTTTGTGTTGCTTTCACTATAGTTATCATTTAAGAGATTTTTCTTCTTCATCTTTGTGAAGTACAGAGAGGCAGAAGGAGCAGAGACCAATTTGTTGCCTTCTAAGTGAAAA
This sequence comes from Neoarius graeffei, assembly GCF_027579695.1. Taxonomy (NCBI): domain Eukaryota; kingdom Metazoa; phylum Chordata; class Actinopteri; order Siluriformes; family Ariidae; genus Neoarius; species Neoarius graeffei. The sequence continues at coordinate 25,181,992 of NC_083583.1, forward strand.
ACCCTACCATTTTGGTTATCTCTTATTCCATACCTTATGTTGTACATTTATACTTACATGTTTCGGTTTCCCAGGAGCCAGATGTGAAAGAAGAGTGGAACAGGGAAAGGGAGAATATCTCCCAGCTGCAAGCACAAATCCAGCGACTAGAGCAGGAAAACACAGACTTCCTCGCTGCACTGGAAGATGCAATGGAACAGTACAAACAGCAGGTGAGAGAATTTGTGTACATTCGACCTTCATCAGAGGTAAAAGATACATATTTTGATGTTTTAATGGCCTTATAGCTCAATTGTATGCCTTGGCTTTGGCCTCCCTTTCAGAGTGATAAGCTCCAGGAGCAGCAGGACCTCATAGAAGAGCTGCATTGTCTTCTTGCCCATCCAGGGATGGGGATGCTGCAGCTGACACAGAGACCCCACACTGCACCTATTAACTCATTACAACAAGCAAGCCTTGGCCCAGGCCATTTGACACCTTTCTGCGATGGAGAAGCCGGAGGAATCCCTGCACGACAGGTAGATACTTTCCCCCTTCTTTATGTTAAAAAAACCAGACCGTAATAAGAAATATGGCTTATTTGTCACAGATGGTACAGATGAATTGAGGGTCAACAGCAGGAGTGAAAATATTATTCTATTCAGCCAACTTTTTGAAGCCACAGTTCCAGCAACATATTATATTTTATTTTTTAAAGTCTTTGTTCTTCAAAAAGCATATATTATCTACAAAAAACAACACTTATATAATGCACTTTAGTGTTTGCAACTTTTAAATAAGAAAATGCTGTTAACAGTCTTAACACTAAATCCATCCTACATTGTTAACATTGGTGAGTCAGCTTACGTGCTTAACTGAATTTCATCAATTTAGCTAATATAGTGAGAGAAAACTGAGTAGTTATATTAAGTCTTGATTTTTCGAGTAACACTATACTGCATATACAGTGCCTTACAAAAGTATTCATCCCCCTTGGTGTTTGTCCTGTTTTGTTACATTACAAGCTGGAATTAAAATGGATTTTTGGGGGGTAAGCACCATTTGATTTACACAACATGCCTACCACTTTAAAGGCACACATTGTTTTTTTTTATTGTGACACAAACAATAATTAAGATGAAAAAACAGAAATCTGGAGTATAAGTATTCACCCCCTTTCGTATGAAACCCCTAAATAAGAGCTGATCCAAAAGTTGCATAATGAGTTGATTAAGATCCACTTGTGTGCAAACAATGTGTCATATGATCTGTGACATGATGTCTGTATAAATCAGCCTGTTCTGGAAGGACCCTGACTCTGCAACACCACTAAGCAAGCAACATGAAAACCAAGGAGCACTCCAAACAGGTCAGAGACAAAATTGTGGAGAAATATAGATCAGGGTTGGGTTATAAAAAATATCCCTAACTTTGAATGTCCCAGGGAGCACCATTAAATCCATTATAGCAAAATGAAAAGAACATGGCACCACTACAAACCTGACAAGAGAAGGCCGCCCACAAAACTCACAGACCGGGCAAGGAGGGCATTAATCAGCGATGCAACAAAGACACCAAAGATAACACTGGAGGAGCTGCAAAGATCCACAGCAGAGATGGGAGTATCTGTCCATAGGACCACTTTAAGCTGTACACTCCACAGAGTGGGGCTTTATGGAAGAGTGGCCAGAAAAAAGTAATTGCTGAAGAAAACACGTTTGGAGTTTGCCCAACAGCATGTAACAGACTCCCCAAACACATGAAAGAACATTCTCTGGTCAAATGAGACTAAAACTGAATGTTCTGGCCATCATGGGAAATGCTATGTGTGGCACAAACCCAACACCCTGAGAACACCATTCCTACAGTGAAGCATGATGGTGGCAGCATCATGCTGTGGGGATGTTTTTCATCTGCATTGACAGGAAAGCTGGTCAGGACTGAAGGAAAGATGGATGGCACTAAATTCCGGGCAATTCTGGAGGAAAACCTGTTTGAGTCAGCCAGAGGTTTCAGACTGGGATGAAGGTTCATGGTCCAGCAGGACAATGACCCTCAACATACTGCTAAAGTGACACTGGAGTGGTTTAAAGGGAAACATTTAAATGTCTTGCAATGGCCTAATCAAAGCTCAGACCTCAGTCCAATCCAATTGAGAATCTGTGGCATAACTTGAAGGTTGCTGTACACCAACGCAACCCATCTAACTTGAAGGAGTTGGAGCAGTTTTGCCTTGAGGAATGGGCAAAAATCCCAGTGGCTAGATGTGCTAAGCTAATAGAGACATACCCCAAGAGACTTGCAGCTGTAATTGTAGCAAAAGGTGGCTCTACAAAGTATTGACTTTCAGGGGAGTGAATACCTGTGCACACTCCAGATTTCTGTTTTTTCATCTTAATTATTATTTGTGTCACAATAAAAAAAAACACTGTGCACCGTTAAAGTGGTAGGCATGTTGTGTAAATCAAATGGTGCTAACCCCCCAAAAATCCATTTTAATTCCAGCTTGTAATGCAGCAAAACAGGACAAACACTAAGGGGGATGAATACTTTTGCAAGACACTGTAGGCAGTAATAACTCTAGACTGCCTAGTAACTTTAGACAGAGCATAACTGATGTTAGCACAAGCTAATTAACAGATATTTCATGAAATTGAGTCGTACATGAGTTGTACATGAGCTGATTCGATCCACATTCACTGGCTTTTCAGAAACAGAGCATTTTTATTTTTTGCAAATTTGATAAAAAAAACTTTATGCAAAACATCCAATAAAATCATTTATGCTTAGAATGTAAACAAACCAGCGAAATGACAGTATCAATTTGTTAAAAATCCATCCATCATCTGTAGCCACTTATCCTGTTCTACAGGGTCGCAGGCAAGCTGGAGCCTATCCCAGCTGACTATGGGCGAGAGGCGGGGTACACCCTGGACAAGTCGCCAGGTTATCGCAGGGCATTTGTTAAATTTTATAATAATTTTTGAAAAAGAAAAAAGATACGTTCTTACCATCAAATACTTTTATTTCAGATTTTGTTGCTTTTTTCACATTTTTGGGGTCTCCTTTAGGGTGTTTTTGGCGGTTGGCAAACCAACTTAAAGGTGCTTTACCACCACTGACTGGGCTGGAGTGTGGAACAGGAGATATTGGGTGAAAAAAACTATATTCTTTAAGCTATTTCTGTTTCTTTTAAATACTTGATAATTTTTGGGGTTTTGTTTTTGAATAGTTTTTATTTCATCCTTGGTTGGTTCAGCAACAAGCTCTGCCATTTTGTTTTTCTCTACTCACGGTATATGAGCTGATAGCCTAGTAGTAGAGTAGCCAATCAGAGCACACAATTACTCATATCCAGTGAATGTAGATAGAATAACATCAGTTATGCTCAGACATTTTAAAGCAGTGACATAAAGCATGCATTGGTGCTAATGAAAGAAAATGTGGCATTTTGGTTATATTCACTTGTTTTCATTATGCTTACAAATTCTGTTTAATAGACAATTTATTTAGGGGAGAGCCAGCATGTCCAAGTGGCTCCACATTGCTCTTTATAAAATGTCATTATCATCTATTTGGGTCTCTAATATACTGTGTATCTGTGCAAAAATCATGATGATCAGTGTCTTGTTATATAACCACCATTCAAGCATGGAGGAACATGTTAGCTAGCTAGTGAAGGCAGTGTTGTCAATGCATCTACCTAGCCTCCTAGCTAGATGCTATTAGGCTAGTAGGGAGCTATATAAGGTTATGTTCACATTTAAGCCTCGTTGTTCATTTCCGATTTTTTGCTCAGATCCAATTTGACTATCTTGATGGTTCACATTCATAATTACAAGTTACCTGTATCTAATATATGTTTTTGCATGAGACATCTGCATCACCACCACCAACAAAAAAACATCATATTTATGAGACAATTCATTGTATTGAGCGGCACGGTAGTGTAGTGGTTAGTGCTGTCGCCTCACAGCAAGAAGGTCCTGGGTTCGAGCCCCAGGGCCGGCGAGGGCCTTTCTGTGTGGAGTTTGCATGTTCTCCCCGTGTCCGCGTGGGGGTGCTCCGGTTTCCCCCACAGTCCAAAGACATGCAGGTTAGGTTAACTGGTGACTCTAAATTGACCGTAGGTGTGAATGTGGGTCTGAATGGTTGTCTGTGTCTATGTGTCAGCCCTGTGATGACCTGGCGACTTGTCCAGGGTGTACCCCGCCTTTCGCCCGTAGTCAGCTGGGATAGGCTCCAGCTTGCCTGCGACCCTGTCGAAGGATAAAGCGGCTAGAGATAATGAATGAATGAATTCATTGTATTAAAACTGACATATTGAACACGCGAGTAGCTAATGCATGCGTTGCATTTTGCTCCGGACATTTTGTCAGTTGTACTTTATTGGGTTGAGAAGGTGAAAAAAGCCAAACGGTTAGCTTTTGGTTTTCTCAGCTATTGTAGCTCTCCTCCATTGTTGTTTTACTGCGCTACCAGAGCTGGCTGAAGAAGACAGGGCTCAGCGCATGTGTACAGGCAAAAAGCCACATGAATTTCAATCTGCCCATTCTCATTCATGTCACAAGGCCACGAATCACATCCATCCGTTATCTGTAGCCACTTATCCTGTACAGGGTCACAGGCAAACTGGAGCCTATCCCAGCTAACTATGGGCAAGAGGCGGGGTACACCCTGGACAAGTCGCCAGGTCATCTCAGGGCTGACACATAGAGACAAACAACCATTCACACTCACATTCACACCTACGGTCAATTTAGAGCCACCAATTAGCCTAACCTGCATGTCTTTGGACTGTGGTGGAAACCGGAGCACCCGGAGGAAACCCATGCAGACACGGGGAGAACATGCAAACTCCACACAGAAAGGCCCTTGTCAGCAACTGGGCTCGAACAGTGCTAACCACTACACCATCGTGCCACGAATCAGATATGTATCTGATTTAGGACCACATATGAAAGTGACTCAAATCTGACGTGAAAAAATCAGATTTCTGTGTCCACACAGCCCTGAAAACATTGGAGCTGTGTCACATTAAGGCTTCAGCCTTGTGATGTGAGTGTAGCATAATATGTAGGGACAGGGTAAGGATTCGGTTATTTTGTAGGGAAATTGCTTGTATTAAGCCTAGTCTGTTTACTAGGCTGTTTTAAAAATTTTGTGTGATCATTCTGTGAGGCGGGGCGGCACAGTGGTGTAGTGGTTAGCGCTGTCGGCTCACGGCAAGAAGGTCCGGGTTCGAGCCCCGTGGCTGACGAGGGCCTTTCTGTGCGGAGTTTGCATGTTCTCCCCGTGTCTGCGTGGGTTTCCTCCGGGTGCTCCGGTTTCCCCCACAGTCCAAAGACATGCAGGTTAGGTTAACTGGTGACTCTAAATTGACCGTAGGTGTGAATGTGAGTGTGAATGGTTGTCTGTGTCTATGTGTCAGCCCTGTGATGACCTGGCGACTTGTCCAGGGTGTACCCCGCCTTTCGCCCGTAGTCAGCTGGGATAGGCTCCAGCTTGCCTGCGACCCTGTCGAAGGATAAAGCGGCTAGAGATATTGAGATGAGATCAATTTTGTGAGGCATCAAACCTAAATAGTGACAGTAGTTTGGCACAATGTTAAAAGTGTTGTAGCTATGTGATATTCCTGTATCATTGTATACCATCTTGTCAGAATACCTTCACTGAGTGTGGGAGCCTGTATCAATTATTTGTTGTGAGATGCACTGTGATAATCTTCTCTAAATGTCTGCCTTATAGTGTATTTTGCAGTAAAAATAATGTTCTCTATATTGTATGCTTTCAGACTGGCCTGAGTGTTTCTATCGTCAACCGTTCATTTTCTGAACAGCCCCCGTGGAACAAGGAGTGCGAGTCCTGTGGAGAGGACAGAGAAGGCGAGAACACTTCCAACAGAGGAGTCAAAGACAAACGCAAGTATGGATGGTACTCTTTATCTTGCTACTTCTCTACAAATAAATAGGTTCACTCAGTAGGTGCTTGCTTCTAACTGCAAATCAGGGGTGCAAATGTAACCTTGTGCCTGAAATGAATGCACAATGGAGCATCTGAAAGCCATTCATTTTCAACTGAGCTGAGCTGAGCTTAACTTTTTGGAAACTACTAATGAGAGTGAGGGATAGAGATATATAACTGTGGCCATATTCCACTAGCCAGGGACAACCATGAAAACCGTAACAGCTGGCAGTATCTCAAGCTAGGACCACCCACAAGAAAGTTACATTCAGTCACTTGAGTGAAGTGAGGCGAAAAACTGCCAGTTTGAACACGGTAAAAAGGAGGGAGCAAATTAGCATGAAGAGTGCCCTGAACCAAAATGTAATATGTAGGCAGCATAGTGAAATGTGATTCTAGAGTTGTTATTTAGAGTTGGTGGGTGTGAAAAACACTTGCACACACTCTACTCCAATCTAATGATCGGCTGAATGATTACAAGACATTATTTGCTTTGCCAAATAGTGCAGTCACTAATCTAAATATAGCTTTAATTCTTTGCAAGTAGCTTCATTGTGGATTCTTGGATTCTGTATTCATATGCCTTTTCTACAGATGCATGAATATTACCTGGGCAAAGAAGGATGCGCCATTTCAAGGATCACCCAGAAGAGCTAGGGGAACCCTGTCTCAGGTCCTGGGGCCTGGCCACCCTCCAGGATTACACTACAGCAGACGGACTTGTGAGTTCAGCACTGAAATGGTTTAAGTACAGTCAGCTTCAGAATTATGAGCACCCTTGGCAGAGATGGGTTTAAAAAGATTTGAAAAAAAAAAAAAGGTTTTACAGTTAATTAGCTTAATCTCAGACTGAAAATATGAGAGAAATATTGTCTTTAATTCAGTTAAATGTATTATAAGAAAATGTTTTTAAAAAACTAAAAACCTTATCAGAAATAATTTTAACAAAACTACATATGTCACAATTATTGGCACCCGTAGAAATTCTTATGCAGAAACTCTAACTGGACTATATTTCCATGAATATTTTATTCTTTTAAAGCAGCCATCCATGACCATGTCCATGTTCCACTTGGGTATAAATATGAGGTGATACAGAGGCCACATTTCTCATTAATATGGGAAGATTCTTGAATACAAAAATGAAAAGCTGCTGTCCTTCATAAATCAAGAAGTGAGGATTAAAAATAGCTAAACATCTGGAAATCCACTGTTAAGACAATAATTTGGGCTTCCAGAATTGGAGTATAGTGTCATTGTTTTATCGAATACCTTAACCAATAAAGACAGTGCTTGATTTGTATTCTTTAACATTTCTAATTATAGATATAGCCAGTTGAAAGGGCTGCATTATATCACAAATTTCATGAACTTAGTGAACAAGACAAAACCTTTTGCTCATGAACACAAGTATTGTATTTAATTATATCACATTTAATATTAATCTTGTAGACATTTTATAACAAGTGTTAAAAAAATTGTGTGACATTTTCATCTTCATTAACTGCTTTATCTTTGTCACCCATTCATACACTTATTCACACCCGGGGCAATTTAGCCTTGTGGCGTATTCAAATATTCTTGAATAATTATATGAATATTTATTTGCCTGTACATTGACATGATAGTTAATTACAGCAGTAATGACAGTGAGTGGCATTATAAAAGCACCTTGGAAGTAATTATTACTATGAAACAGCATTGTTATAAATATACTGTATTTATAGCACTGCTATAAATGTAATGTATTTTAGAATTTATAAATGATTTTGCATCCTATGGTGAAATGATATCTGAGTGGTCCATTTTTTTCACAGAACAGTTCCATTCATAACTGCAGCATGCTCTGTGTATATCCTTGTATCAGTACTATACTTCCCTAAATGAGCAACCGCAGCATTTCTTTAAAGTTGTTTTATTTCCCCCAAAATGCTTAGGTGACTAAAATAAATGAATGATGCCAAAATCTGTTTAGCCTAGTTTGAATTTGTGCAATGCATCTACCTTTCATTTGTTAGTGAAATATGAAGTTTCAATCTTCGATAGATGAGCATATGCAGTTAGGACCCCGTGTACACTTAGTTTGACTTTGTTTTGTGTGAATAGCGAACAGCAGTGTAGGTGAAAGCTCAGTGCTGGAGAGTCTAAGAGGCTGCATGTGGGAGATGGGCTCAGAGAAAGGGTTGCTCTTGGCCCAGCAGAAGATCAGAGAGCTCTCTGTCACCATCCGGATGAAGGAGGATCTCATCAAGGAGTTGGTCAAAACAGGTAACTATGGTCATACAGATGCATGTGTGATTTTCAATTTTAGAAAACTCTAAAGCAGTCCCAGTCATGAGAGACTCTTGCATGAATATACATGGTGTCCCAGAGCAGAACCAAAACCCTGGAATGAAGTAAAAGATTTATATAAGACAAAGCAATGAAATATACAATTTCTGTGGCAGAGTAAATATTTAAGCACAGTTGAATGACAAATATAATGATTTTCTTTCTGCTCTGCTGTCTAAGTGTAAACACTCATTTGTCATATTAGATTGTTGAACCAGTATGTCTCTACACATTGCCCATGATGGGATCCTAATGGTGTTTTCTCAGGTAAAGATGCCCAAGCCATGAACAAGCAGTACAGCCGAAAGGTAGCTGAGCTGGAGCAGGAGGCTGAGCAGGCACGAGCCGAGCTCACCGAGGCCCACAAACAACTGCAGGAGCTGGAGGTGCAGGGCAGTCGTGACGCCGCTGACCGCTCTAAAGCTCAGGAGTGCAGGAGAAAGATCGCCGCTGCACAAAGCAAAGTGCAGGTCAGGCTGTTAAATGTGTTTTTCTGAAGTAAAACTAGCATGCTGTGTTACTGAATGTTTGTTAAACAGGAATTCCAGTATAAAATGGCTTTTAATTACATTTGTTATGTTAAAATCTATTAATCCTAATTTATAGATTTCTTTCCAAACGAGCTTCTAATACCTTCAATAAGCATTACTTGGTCATTAAAATAGTATAACGCAGTGCTGTTGAAATTTTGATAGTGATTAGTCAGAAGGTATGAGGGAACTGTTTATAGCTGCAGTAACCTAAATGATAACTAGCTTGTTATGTGGATGTTGCTCAACATAATGTTACTGTAAGCAGGTAGAAAGTACAATGTTTTGTTTTTTTTATTAATACAAAATTGTAATCATTGGAAAATGGCTGTGGTGTAAGAAGAATAAAACACAGGGCATGCTGTTATAGGAAAACCAATTGCTTATGTTGATTATTTTCCTCTAATAGCACACCCCATCTATTTTTTATTCCTTGCTTATCAAGTTGGTCAGGTGAAGTAGTGTTTCTCTTTCAGGTCATTGCCTGATTTTATGGAATCAGTGACTACGTTTACATGCACGTCCAAATCGAGCTGCTGTTGGTAATCGAGCAAAGGGTCCCAGCAGGGGTGCCAGAGAAATCCAATCCTACATGCACAAGTGAAATCGGGCTATTGTGCAAGGTGCATTGTGCACCCGAGCCACACGTGGCGCTACACGCCCCATCGTGTTGGTACACTTCCGGTTGTCGTCATGAAGAAGAGCTATAGTGTTGCCAGATACTGCTGACGTTTTCCAGCCCAAAACATGTTCAAATCCGCTAAAATGCACTTAAAACCCCCAATCTGGCAACACTAGCAGTTCCATGTTCAAGCTGTTAGGCTTGCTCTAACAGACTATGGCTACAAACTGTCCGGCGCAGACCACTGTTTTGTAAGACAACTTATTTTGCACAATAATATTTTTCTAAAGTCCATTTTTTGCTTACAAAAAAATTTTTTTTTTTTGCTTACAATTTAACTTATGTCTTAATAAACACACAAAAAGTTCAATTGTTTTGTTTTTATTGACATTCTTCAGATGTTGGACATATATATATATATATATATATATATATATATATACACACACACACACACACACACACACACACACACACAAATACAATGACTTATGTACACAATTCACAGCTATGCAACAGCTGTACAGATGTATTTGGTGATACAGTAAGTGAGCTAAATTTTAACAGTGCAAACAATGCCACAAAAAGAAAAGATTCATGCCGTTGTCATGATTCGTTGTCATGCCGACCGAGGCTGTTGTGTTTCCCGCTTGTGGTCTCGTCACTCGTCACTTCCGGAAGTAGCTCGACAACTAGCTCGATAGGGTATACATGCACAAAGTAGCTCGGCAGAAATCGCATAAACTAGGTCGTGTAGCTCGATTCCGAGAAATCAAGTTCGGTTCAATTTCAGCCGAATTAAGGTGTATACATGGCATTTTGAACTTCGATTTCAGTCGAGCAACGGCAGAAATTCGATTCTCTCTATGTGCATGTAAACGTAGTGAGTGTTTCAGGTGAGGACATGGGAAGTCGGGGGTGTAAACACTACAAACTTGATTCCTTTAACTGCAGCTGTGGGAAAAAAAAGAGAGAAAAATAATAATGATATATCGATAGATAAACAAAGAAAGAAATAAGCAAACTTTAAACTTGAGTCTTTTGAGTTTGTATGTCAGAGATAGCGTTCCTCTTATGCCACAACAATTTGCTAATGATTACAATTCTGCATTTTTTAATGAACAGCACATCACACATTTTATCTGTTTGATGTTATGGAACAGCGAAAAACCTCAAGTCTTCAGGACTGAGGAGTTTGCGCCTTCTGCTTTCTCAGTAATATGGCAAACTGCATTTATTTTTGTCTCATTAACTTCAAGATAAGTTAATGAAAACAAAAGCAGATTGTGGTGAGACAATGACTGTATATAGCTACTGTAATGAACAATTACATGAGCTAGTCTCCATGGAGGGAAACTTACTGACCATTACAAAGCACCTATATTCAAGACTTCACCCTGTCAGTGATTATACTCTTGTCACTGTTAAACCACACATTTTATATGCTTGTACTAGGATTGATTATGTGTATGAGCTGTTACTATAGAAAAGATAACATATTAGAACAAGGGCATTAATAAATGTGTCATTTTTGTTACTGCCATAACTGCAGTACTGTCAGAGCTGTGATGTTATCGAAAATCGTTGGATGAAATTAATGAGAATTCTTTCATATATATCATTACAATCAAGACACATTTCTCTGTTAAAAGAATAACAGATTGAATGAATTTATTAGAATCGTTTGGGTGTGGCGTCATAGCAAACGGCACGTTTTCAGCTTCCAGGACCCCCAATGTAGAACAGCTTCCTGCATTCCTATTTTTTAATAGATTAACTTGTATCTTGAAAGGGAACTACATTTTTAAAGTAGACTGACCACTGAAATTAATGTTTCAAATAATAAATGTTTCTGTTAGAGTGTGCTGGCCTTTTTTTGCATGAGGCTACAGACAAAATAGCAGAATCATTCTCATCTTGTTTGAAGCTGTGTTGCATTTTACAGCAGATGTATCTATCTATCTATCTATCTATCTATTTATTTATTTATTTTTGGCGAGTGTCCCTTTCAGCACATGCTTGATTTGTTTGATGAAATCATACTGTCATTTTATCCCTGACTCTTAATTTGTGGGCTTTGTCATCCATGTAATCTATTTACCAACATAACCAAAGATCACATGGTTTTTGTTTTGGCAATTACATTTGAACGGAGCAGTGGCTCTATGCTTTTTACTGTAGGGTTGAAGAGTTGATTTCCCAGTGGAGCATTAAGATATTGGGACAAAGTGTTTTAGGCCTGCAGCTATAACTTAAACATCCTTTCACCATTTTTCTTCTAGAGATTGTCCTCAGGCACTTGAGGAGTGTAATTCAAAATCACAAGACCTTACAATGCCTCCAGGAACACTAATGTCACATGGAAAAATAAATCATTGCAATGCATGCTAATTACTTTGGATAAAATATCCCTACTATTACTAGAATCCATTTATCTGCATATGTCAATAAGTTGTCGATATGTGATTACTCTCCAGTGCAGACGTGTTAGAGTCAGGGGATCCCAGTGCTACAAATATCTAATTTTCTTGTTTATTTTAACTATTTTAACACACCCAATAAGGCCTTCATGGATGTAATCTGGTGGTCTGGAACCCGAGTTTGACAGCCCAGCTGTAGTTTACATGACCAGCACTTTGTTTATCCATTCAGCTGATATCAGTAAAATTAAGGTAGAAAATAGGTGCATTTACCATGACAGGAAAGCTGCACTTAAGTGCAACTGAGCCAAATGTCAAGGCTATTTATTAGAATGTACTAAACAGACTAGTCATCAGTGTAATACAAGGTCATAGTAGGACTGGGTAATTAATTGGAGTTTATTTTCAATTACGATTTTGGCTTTAAACAATTATAAAAACAAGATAATTGAGATAAAACAATTATTCAATTCTGTAAATGATTATATAAATGTTTCACAATGACGCGCTTGTTTTGTCATGTTGTAAATCTAGTGCATCCTTTTTTCCTTTCCAGTGGTGCACTTTCGCCCCTCCCTAAAAGCCCGCTGTGACATGCTTATTTCAATTTGAGCCAGGTGCAGGATAACGCAAAGAGCTCCTCACCTTCAGTGGTACTTTTGAAACGTTTTTGTTTTACATACAGTAGTTCATTGTTTTTATAATACACTTGATAGTTAATGGTTCTCTAAAAATGTCATTTTTTGTGATGCATTAATTCCATGCGAATAAAGCAGCCTTTATTATTTACAGTGGTGCTTGAAAGTTTGTGAACCCTTTATAATTTTCTCTATTTCTGCATAAATATGACCTAAAACATCATCAGATTTTCACACAAATCCTAAAAGTAGAGAAAGAGAACCCAATTAAACAAATGAGACAAAAATATTATGCTTGGTCATTTATTCATTGAGGAAAATGATCCAATATTACATATCTGTGAGTGGCAAAAGTATGTGAACCTCTAGGATGAACCAGTGATTTCAAGGTGAAAATAGAGTCAGGTGTTTTCAATCAATGGGATGACAATCAGGTGTGAGTGGGCACCCAATTTTATTTAAAGAACAGGGATCTATCAAAGTCTGATCTTCACAACACGTGTTTGTGGAAGTGTATCATGGGATGAACAAAGGAGATTTCTGAGGACCTCAGAAAAAGTGTTGTTGATGCTCATCAGGCTGGAAAAGATGACAAAACCATCTCTAAAGAGTTTGGACTCCACCAATCCACAGTCAGACAGATTGTGTACAAATGGAGGAAATTCAAGACCATTGTTACCCTCCCCAGGAGTGGTCGACGAACAAAGATCACTCCAAGAGCAAGGTGTGTAATAGTCGGTGAGGTCATAAAGGACCCCAGGGCAACTTCCAAGCAACTGAAGGCCTCTCTCACATTGGCTAATGTTAATGTTCATAAGTCCACCATCAGGAGAATACTGAACAACAATGGTGTGCATGGCAGGGTTGCAAGGAGAAAGCCACTACTCTCCAAAAAGAACATTGCTGCTTGTCTGCAGTTTGTTAAAGATCACGTGGATAAGCCAGCAGGCTACTGAAAAAATGTTTTGTGGACGGATGAGACCAAAATAGAACTTTTTGGTTTAAATGAGAAGCGTTATGTTTGGATAAAGGAAAACACTGCATTCCAGCATAAGAACCTTACCCCATCTGTGAAACATGGTGGTGGTAGTATCATGGTTTGGGGTTGTTTTGTTGCATCTGGGTCAGGACGGCTTGCCATCATTGATGGAACAATAAATTCTGAAATATACCAGTGAATTCGAAAGGAAAATGTCAGGACATCTGTCCATGAACTGAATCTCAAGAGAAGGTGGGTCATGCAGCAAGACAACGACCCTAAGCACACAAGTTGTTCTACCAAAGAATGGTTAAAGAAGAATAAAGTTAATGTTCTGGAATGGCCAAGTCAAAGTCCTGACCTTAATCCAGTCGAAATACTGTGGAAGGACCTGAAGCGAGCAGTTCATCACCACCAGCATCCCAGAGTTGAAGCTGTTCTGTACGGAGGAATGGGCTAAAATTCCTCCAAGCCAGTGTGCAGGACTGATCAACAGTTATCGGAAACGTTTAATTGCAGTTATTGCTGCACAAGGGGGGTCACACCAGATACTGAAAGCAAAGGTTCACATACTTTTGCCACTCACAGATATGTAATATTGCATCATTTTCCTCAATATATAAATGACCAAGTATAATATTTTGTCTCATTTGTTTAACTGGGTTTTCTTTATCTACTTGTAGGACTTGTGTGAAAATCTGATGATGGTTTAGGTCATATTTATGCAGAAATTTAGAAAATTCTAAAGGGTTCACAAACTTTCAAGCACCACTGTACGTATTCAACGTTAATATTTTTAAGTGTCCCACACCGTCCGTAAAACACCTAATGTCCCACACTGTCTGCCATGGACATTCAATCCCTTCTACCTACTATAGAATCATCTCCCTACCAGAAAGTCCTTGATTAGGTTGTAGTGCTACAGGATCACTGCAGCCTTGATGAAATATTTCACTTCTCTAGACAAGTGGTTAAATTCCACAGGTAGTGTACTTATAAACCTGCTTAGAAAAAAGGAGTTGTTTTTTTTTAACATTTTTCAGCCCACGGTGTTAAAGAAGCTATCAACTAAACACTGATCAAATGATTTTCTAGATCCTAAACAAGCTAAAATCCTCTGCTTGAACAAGAAAATGCACAGGCATTATTCTGATATGTCAAATTTGAAGCCATTTTATATATAGTTGTAGAGTTTATTATCTGCAACATCTGACATGGACTGAATTGCAGACCGGACAGACAATGTGTTCATTTTGTGACATTTGTATAAAGTAAGCTTTTACACTCAGCTGGAGCTTATATACTTCATTGGAGCCTTATCAGTCCAAACATGTCTGCAGATTGCAGTTAAATATCATTTCTGCTGTTAGCATATGCTGTTCCATCCACTGGCATATGCTGGGGTTTGTGGTAAGATCCTGTTTTGCCTCTCAGCCTGCCAGGATTTTTTTTTTTTTAGCAATGTTGGCACCTCTGGTTTTTGTCTATAATGGTAACAGAGAATGTCTGTGCCTCAAAGCCTGTGACACTGTTTCATGCCTTTTCTTAAATGGCTGTTAAGTGTGATTTAAGATTTTCTGGCCAAAGAATATCCACATAGTCGTATTTCTCAAAACATTCCCTAAGTCTGTGTGAATTTTTGCACCACTGACAGCTTTAATTTTCCATAGATGCTCTGAGTGTGATATCTTTGTTTCGCATGTTTGCAGGTGCTGAAGCAGAAGCAGCGGGACACTGCGCAGCTGGCCTCTCTGTCAGTGCAGAGTGAGCGGCGTGTGCAGGAGCTAGAGAGGAGTGTGCAAAGCTTGCGGCAACAGCAAGACCAGCTCCAGCGGCGCCTTCGGGAGGAGTGCCAACAAAAGAGAAGGCTGGAGAATGAGATGCAACGAGGCAAACATCGTGTAAAGGTGAGCACATTAGCCAGGGGCTTTTCAGCCTTAGGAGCTTACTCATATCACCTGTATTTTTATGATCAGTCTGATCAATCATCCAACAGCTCATTCTGAGATTGTTTGGGTAGTTAATTTGGCATCAGTGCCCCTGCTTCACACATCAAGTGATGGCTGATACATGTGAAATACCACCAGATTTTACAGCCAGTTTACACTTATAAAAAATAGGGTTGTATAGTGTATGCCTGGAATATAATGATCCTAAAAGGTTGTATCAGAAGTGTGGAGATTTTGTGATTTACTGTGTATGCTACCTGTCTGTTTTTAGGAGCTGGAGATAAAAAACGAGCAGCAGCAGAAGATTCTGCGGATTAAGACAGAAGAAATTGCTGCCTTCCAAAGGCAAAGAAGGAGCGGCAGTAACGGCTCAGTCGTCTCACTAGAGGAACAACAGGTGAAGACCTGGAGAAGCCTAACCACAGCGTTATCAAAATAGAAATGAAACTCTACCTTAAGCTTGTGTAGTTCTTACGTGGTTTTGTTTCATAATAGGCAGACTTGATGTTACTGTCTCATGGCTTGTTTCAGCATGTTTTAAGTTTACACTCTCTGCTCTTACTCACTCTTGGACTGGTATTTGAACTTGTGTTTTGATAACAGTGTTATTCCTGTCTGCAGTAAACATGCTTCGTCATGTCTCAAAGTTTTTGAGCTTCCCTAAGAGTAACAGCATTTTAGATAAAGAAAAAAATGTAGCAGAGTTCAGTTTGTTGCAGTCTTTTTGTGTTGATCTTCTGAGCAGAAGATAGAAGAACAGAAGCGATGGCTAGATGAAGAGATGGAGAAAGTTCTGGGACAGAGGAGGGGTCTTGAAGACCTGGAGGGAGAGTTGACCAAAAGAGAAGAGATCCTGGCCAAGAAGGAGGCATTGCTCTTAGAGCGTAGCGGCCTGGAGACCAAACGACTCCGGTCCAGCCAGGTATGTCTGACCTTGTTCATCCAACGCCTGTATGATTTGATACAAAATACGTGTAAACTCCACACATATGGCCCTGACAAAGTTCTTGCTCTCATAAAAAAGCAATCTGACTGATCAAGTGTTGAACCCAGTGAAAACCCTACAGCAAAATTACAGCCTTAAATACACATACTGTTCATTATACTGTGTGCGTGTGTGTGTGTGTGTGTGTGTGTGTGTGTGCGCACGCGTGTACATGCATGTATATAGGCTGGTCAAAATAACTGAAACATAATTTAAGCTACAGTGGTGCTTGAAAGTTTGTGAACCCTTTAGAATTTTCTATATTTCTGCATAAATGTGACCGAAAACATCATCACATTTTCACACAAGTCCTAAAAGTAGATAAAGAGAACCAAGTTAAACAAATGAGACAAAAATATTTTACTTGGTCATTTATTTATTGAGGAAAATGATCCAATAGTACATATCTTGAGTGGCAAAAGTATGTGAACCTTTGCTTTCAGTATCTGGTGTGACCCCCTTGTGCAGCAATAACTGCAACTAAACGTTTCCGGTAACTGTTGATCAGTCCTGCACACCGGCTTGGAAGAATTTTAGCCCATTCCTCCGTACAGAACAGCTTCGACTCTGGAATGTTGGTGGGTTTCCTCACATGAACTGCTCGCTTCAGGTCCTTCCACAACATTTCGATTGGATTAAGGTCAGGACTTTGACTTGGCCATTCCAAAACATTAACTTTATTCTTCTTTGAATAAGAAGACTTTGATAGATCCCTGTTCTTTAAATAAAACAGGGTGCCCACTCACACCTGATTGTCATCCCATTGATGGAAAACACCTGGCTAATTTCACCTTCAAATTAACTGTTAATCTTAGAGGTTCACATACTTTTGCCACTCACAGATATGTAATATTGGATCATTTTCCTCAATAAATAAATGACCAAGTATAATATTTTTGTCTCATTTGTTTAACTGGGTTCTCTTTATCTACGTTTAGGACTTTGTGAAAATCTGATGATTTTTTAGGTCATATTTATGCAGAAATATACAAAATTGTAAAGGGTTCACAAACTTTCAAGCACCACTGTATAAACTCTGGTTGACTTTTCCAGAAAGAAAATAAAACAAGATCAAACACAGGATTCAGAATACTTTAATGACTCTTGCTCTCTGCCACAAACGAATATCTCAGTTTCCTAATTAAAGGCTACCTATCCGTGCTCTTGTGACACAGAATCCAGGGTGTGCACAATATACTTCACACATAGTCATCACCTAAGTAATCGATCTCCTTTGGGCTATAACAGTTTTAACACATTTCATAATATCTCATCAATCAAAAATATCGTAATCTAAATCAAAATATCTCTCTGACATGTTTTCTTATCTAAATACAAAAAACTCTGAATATGGCTCCAGCAATACCCCATTAAGCTTATAAAAAACCTGAATGTTGTTTAGTCACAAATATTTCCAGTCTCAAGTACACAGTACTGTTATTACTGAAGCATATAGTAATGCTGTGTGAAAGTCCACCATGCTCATTTCACTTGGCAGGCTCTGAGTAAGGATCTGGCGACACTGTCAAACCGTATTGAATCACTGGAGCAGGAGCTGAGTGAGCGGAATGGCCAGTTGCGCAGTAGCAGTGCTCAAGACTCACAGCACATCCGCCAGGAGATCTCCAACCTACGGCAGGAGAAAGAGCAGCTCCTCAAACAGAGAGTAGAACTGGATGACAAGCTCCGCCAGGGTAACCTGCTGTCTGCTGAGGTGGGTACACAGCATAAACACTACTCTATTAGCTACATTAATGGAACAAATTACGTTAGTGACCTCATTACACATTGCATCTCTCTCTCTCTCTCTCTCTCTCTCTCTCTCTCTCTAATTCTATTGTTGCTTAGATAGACATAGTGTGAGAAGATAAGCTTTGACAGATAAGCTAAGCTCATAGCTAAAAAAATTAACATTTGGGTCGAGATCATTTTAGAAAATCAATCATGCTTGATCATCCTTTAAAATTTATTTCTATAAAGTAATTTCTCATTTGAACTCTTCCTATGCATTGTATGAAAGGTTATAACCATAAACAAATGACAAATGATAGAGCATTGCCTGATCTATGTAACTAACCAGCTTATGCAGACATGCTGTTATATCCCAAGTTGAATGCCACTTGAATTCACCAAGTCTTTTTACCTCACCCGGGACGGAGTCCACCAGGGGGCAAGGTATTGTTTTCGGTCGGGTTTCTTTATTTGTTTGTTTCTTTGTTTTTTTGTTAACGATATTACAGGAAAATAGCTGGATCAATCTTTATGAAACTTTCAGGATAGATGGGCATTGGTCTCAAATAGAACCTCCAACATTTTGAGGGTCATCCGGTCAAGGTCGCCAAAAAGGTCAAAATCGTTTTTGTTGTGGCTACTGCCTCATATAGAGGCGCTAGCCACTATGTCATCGTGCTGTAAGAAGGTAAGAGTGTAACAATCACACACTGCGCATGCGTATACACATGTTCCGATTAAAATGGCTGGTGAGTGTATACAATTCGGTTCACCATTCGAAATAAATGGATTAGACTAAAGAAATCGCTTTCAGACATGTTTATGCTTATTACAGAAGGAAAGTGCGTTCCACTGAGCTCTAGCGCCGGGCCATTTCCAGGAAATAAGAGTTTCGGCCATGGCGACAACACGTGTATGTCAGCCTCGGTTCGGAGGTTTCAGTTTCGAAAAATGTAAGGGGTAAGAGTAGAATAATGTAAAGTACAGACACTCAGTATATTTTACTTCTGTGATTTTTTAAATTGTTCATTTTTGGATTATGCTTCATTTTTGTGGCTACTGCCTCATAGAGTAAATATACAGGGGGCTGCAAAAGTAGTTATACAGTAATGAAAAACAAAATGTTCACACAAAATGTTAGTATTAAATGAAACTGGGCGCCACTATTATCTCATCTCTCATTATCTCTAGCCGCTTTATCCTTCTACAGGGTCGTAGGCAAGCTGGAGCCTATCCCAGCTGACTACGGGCGAAAGGCGGGGTACACCCTGGACAAGTCGCCAGGTCATCACAGGGCTGACACATAGACACAGACAACCATTCACACTCACGGTCAATTTAAAGCCACCAGTTAGCCTAACCTGCATGTCTTTGGACTGTGGGGGAAACCGGAGCACCCGGAGGAAACCCACGCGGACACGGGGAGAACATGCAAACTCCACACAGAAAGGCCCTCGCCGGCCACGGGGCTCGAACCCAGACCTTCTTGCTGTGAGGCGACAGCACTAACCACTACACCACCGTGCCGCCTCGCCACTATTATAATACTGGAAAAATCATTACTGTATACCTACTTTTGCAGCCCCCTGTATATGCTATATTTCATTCTGCCCCTGTTTATTAGTGGGAACTGTATGGAGAGGGTCTCAGAATTTCGGTTTCTGGGGCTCCACATTCAGGACAACCTGACCTGGAGCGTCAGCACTACAAATGTTATCAAGAAGGCACAGCAAAGACTGTATTTCTTGAGAGTGCTCAGGAACTACCCTCCATCCATCCATTATCTGTAGCTGCTTATCCTGTCCTACAGGGTCGCAGGCAAGCTGGAGCCTATCCCAGCTGACTATGGGCGAGAGGCGGGGTACACCCTGGACAAGTCGCCAGGTTATCGCAGGGCTGACACAGAGACACAAACAACCATTCACACCTATGGTCAATTTAGAGCCACCAGTTAGCCTAACCTGCATGCCTTTGGACTGTGGGGGAAACCGGAGCACCCGGAAGAAACCCACACAGACAACATGCAAACTCCAGGACCTCCAGGCTCGAACCCAGGACCTTCTTGCTGTGAGGCGACAGTGCTAACCACTACACCACCGTGCCGCCCCTCAGGGACTACCATCTTTCACAAAAACTACCTGTGTCCTTCTACCGTTGCTCAATTGAGAGCATATTGACTTACTGTTTTTGTGTATGGTTTTCTAGTTGCACAGTAGGAGCCAGGAAAGTGCTCCAGAGGGTTGTCACTACGGCCCAGAAGCTCATTGGCTACCCTCTCCCCTCTCTGGAGGATTTGTACAGTTCTCGCAGTATAAAAAAAAGCACAAAACATTCTCGGGGACCCATCTCACCCCGGACACACTGTGCTTGAACTGCTGCCTTCAGGCAGACATTACAGGCCATTAACAGCCAGGACAAACAGGATTAGGAACAGTTTCTATGCCAGTGCAGTGTTCTCCACTACCTGAAGTTGTAGCTCGGCGGTAGTATTGAGTGGCCGTCCCCGGGGGGTTCGCAAGGGGGGTGTCCCCCCTCGCACCAGAAAATTTTGAAATAAGAAACCCCTCAGATGCCATTTCCTGGCATCTAAGTTGCATGTTATTTATTTCGAAAGTAGCTGCTTTTGTGCAAAATCTTCTGACACTGGGAGCCGACTTTACATTTATTTTGTCACTCCGTTACTGAAATGTTTATTGAATAGAATATCTTTGTTTTAAGTTGAATTCTACACAAAATTACCTTTCATTTGATGTGCAGTATGTGTCTTTTCTTTCCACCGTACTCCTCTCGGAGGTCTGAGGCAATCGGAGCCACTTAACTGACACGCACTGCTCTGTCGCCGCACTACACATGTGTAGTGACAAGTGAGCGAGCAAGCGTTAAGGGCCTCTGTTGAACCTATTGTAAAGTAAAGCACATCAGCAATCTGTGATCAGAGAATTACTTTGGTGTTTGTATTTGGTGTTTGAATTGGCGTGGTTTTTTTTACTTTTCATTGAAGTAAACTTTTTTTTTTTTGACTGGGCGGCCAAAAATTAAGGCTCGGTGGCGCATTTATGAGTCGGCGGTAATAGCTCTTCTAGCCGTTATGACTCGGCGGGCCGCCGAGTCATTAACGATAGTGGAGAACACTGCAGTGCCATAAGGGCATTAAATAAAGCAAACCTGTACATTCAATAATACAATATAATACAATATGGGATCGTGCAATGCCCTCCACACCATAGGATGTAAATGTTTGCGAGTGATGACTGCTGTTTTAAGTAACTTTTTAAATTATTTATTTATATATTTATGAGTTTATCTTGTATTATTTTCATAGGTTTTTTAGATGCACTTTTTTTTGCACCAAGGATTGCATTTAATTTCGTTGTATTTATTTACAATGACAATAAAAATGTTCTAAAACTATTTACTGTATGGACATGGTATCAGAAAACAGTTTTATTTATAAGCAGTAGCTACATGTACCCATAGGGTACCTATTTTTTTTCGCGATATCTTCCTTCGTATTCATCATAAGTGCTACCGGGCGAGGTTTGTTTTGCCTGGCAACACGTGTTAATATTGATATGGCTTGTAGGTGACAGCCATACCTTTTGTGACAAAGTTTATCACATTATCATGCTAACAAGAGGTTCTTATAGTTATAATTAGTAACCACTAATGATTCTAACAGTATTTTAAATTGCTTGTGGGTTCCTGCTTACAAGGGCCTCTAACCGTTAGGCAAAATGGTGACACACACCACTGGTAGAAATTTAAGTTTTGTTTGGTTTATGTTATATTGTTTTTCTTTGTTGTGCAAATATGACGTTAAAGTTATTGTAACATTTAAACGAGGTATGCATGAAAAGCAGTGGTCACAAGTCTGTTGTTGATGCTTGCCACAAGCAGTAAGCAACAAGAAACAACTGAACAAAATACATTCTGGATATGTATTAAATGTACAAGATACACTCCTGCCAAAAGCATAGCTTCACCATAACCTCTGTTATACAGCATTAGTAAGAGCTTTAGGTTTGTGATGTGTAAGAGGGTTAGCATTAAAGCTCATAGGCAGCAGTTTTAATTTTATGCACATTTGAAACTTTATATGTTAAAAAACCCTCTGTAATTTTCTTCTGGTCCCAAGAAGTATTGTTAATAAGTAATAATTAAAATAAGTTAGCCCAGGCGTGACGTAGGCCAACGTGGAAGTTGGCTGATGGGAAATGTAGTTCTTAAAGGGACTGTACCTACAGTGCACGTGAAACAAAATCAAGCAGTCAAAGAAGAAATGGCGCAGCAACGCTCAAGCAAAAAGGAGAAGATTGGAGGTAAAAATTTTTACTTTTGCTTGCAATTGGCAAGTCAAGAATCCTGAGGGATCCTGTGCAATCATTGTGGAAATGAGACAAAGGGATATTTCCTTGCTTAGAGTAGGCTATAAATAGTATAATGCCGCGGATGGCGGGCTAATGTGGCCTACCGGCGCACTGTCAAGTTAATCGTTACCTATATCCACTAGGGAGGGAGGTTTAATTATTCTTCGAAAGGGCTCTTATTTAGTATTACGATAAAAGTAGGAATTTATCATAACTACCAGGATAAATAGTTTGGGCGCGAGTCTTGTTGAGGTCTGGGGTTACCGCGATCAGAGTCGGCCGAGTCGCTGTCCGATTCCGAGGCCGCCCGGTCAAACCAGTGAGCCACATTCACCGATTGCTTCGCAACGGCCATAGGTTCATGCATATATGGTTTCACCTCTCGATATTCAATTTGGAGAGTTCTTACTTCAAAATCGCTATCGCTTTCAGACATTTTACACAACCTCTCACGACCAAAGTCTGTACACGTGTGCTCGGTTTGCAAGTAAACACAGAGCTGCTCCCAGTCTGTTTGGCTTAAATGACGTCATGACGACGGTCCCCTGGTGGTGAAAGTGCACATAAGTGATATGTAAACAAACCTTCGGAAATTGGGCAAAACAGTATATTTTAACCGTTTTATTCAATTTTAGGGTGCAAATTAGACACTAGGAAAATTGAATTCGCTTTTTGGGTCGTTCTTCTAGACAATAAAGTTGATATTCTATGTTTCACCTCCGACCATTGCCTATGACCTTTAAGCTGATTTTTCACCAGTTGTTGTGTTTAGAACAGCAAGCTCCACCCCAATAGCTCCAGGATTGCTGGAGAGTACCTTCTGATTCTTCCAGCAAGTCCTTGAAAAGGCTTTGTGGTTTTTGAAGATGTTCCTGTAAGGGAATCACCTCTAAATGCTCACTGTCTCCTAACTGTCCTGTAGGAGGAGCGCACCCTGTTCCAGCTAGATGAGGCTATAGAGGCGCTGGACGCTGCTATTGAGTACAAGAATGAGGCCATTACACAGAGGCAGAGGCAACTGAGAGCGTCAGGTAGCATGCTCACTCAGTGGGAGATGAACCTGATGGCCAAACTCACCTACTTGTCTGCTTCTGAGACACGCGCTTTGCTCTGCAAGTACTTTGATAAGGTCTGCACCTTCTCTTTTTTTTTAACTGATGTTTGTTATTATTGTCTGCTCTCAAAGGGAGTGTCACTAATAGTTGAGTGTATATTTTTTACCTTTGTATTTTTCATGTCTGATGTTGCATTAAAATGAAAACGTAGTTACACTTAAATTTTTTTGGTTTGTTTTCCCCCATGTTTCCTGTAAATTCTTGTGAAGGTGGTGTCCCTGCGAGAGGAAGAGCGGAAGCTGCAGATGGCCCTGGCTGAGCTGGAGATGCGGGTGGAGGAGCAGCAGCACCTGGTCGGGTGGTTGGAAGCAGCTCTGGAGCGCCAACAGCTGGACGCAGACCGCCGGCTCACACAACAACAAAAAGAGCATGAAAGAAACATACAGCTCCTGCTGCAGCAGTGCCGAGGTGACTGTCAAATTCATCAGCAGACAAACGGCTTACTCAGACACTTGCCCTTGTGTTCAGTTGTTCAGAATAAGATTCTTGCTTGACTTATACTGTCAGTAATAAGAAAGCTCAGTTTTAGTGCTTTCAGTTTTAGATGTTATTTAAGAAAAGCTGTAGTGATACTTTAAAGAAGAGCTGTTTTCTACCTTCAGCATGGGACATCAAATGAAATGGAGAGTATTTGGGTTTTATGAGCAATGCTTCTTTTTACATTTCTTTTGTTTATGTTACTCAAGTCAAGTCAAGTGGCTTTATTGTCATTTCAGCCATACATAGTTGGTACAGTACACAGTGAAACAAAACAAATCAAATCAAATCAAATCAAGTTTATTTGTACAGCGCTTTTAACAATAAACATTGTCGCAAAGCAGCTTTACAGAATTTGAACGACTTAAAACATGAGCTAATTTTATCCCTAATCTATCCCCAATGAGCAAGCCTGTGGCGACGGTGGCAAGGAAAAACTCCCTCAGACGACATGAGGAAGAAACCTCGAGAGGAACCAGACTCAAAAGGGAACCCATCCTCATTTGGGCAACAACAGACAGCCTGACTATAATATTAACAGTTTTAACAGGTATAACCCTCAACTGTCCTCATGGGGCCGTCCTTCACAGGAGTGGGGCGATAAAACTCCGACCAGACACAGGGCACCAGGATGGATCAAGCAGGTCCGAGGGGCAGAAGAGGCCAGCATCTCAATCCCAGGATCAACATGTAACTCAGAGGGACGGGGGGGGGGGGGGGGGGGGGGGGGGGGGGGGGGAAGAAAACATGTTGTTAGGTATGCCCTAAAAATGACAAGTATTAAATCTGTGTGGTAGGCTCGCAGAGACGAGAGTCTTTACATCAGGCATGACACACAATGGCATGTTAATATGGTAAAAAAAAATATATCATGACCTGCTCTGGCTGGATGCTTGATTGGGTGATGGGAGCACACTCCTCACCAATGATGAGATGCAGATGGGACCCTTAGGGCTGGCCAAGACAATTCAGTTACATTTAACCGGGTCTGGGACATGCGACAGAATGTCTGACGGCCGATTCCCTGCAGGCTACGATAGCCAGTCGAGGTCCACACCGTCTCCACCAAAAGATTTCCTGTTGACTCCATGTAACTCAGAGGGACAGATTTGGAGTGGGGGGGGAGAGAAAGAAAACACAGGTGGTTAGGTATGCCCGATGTCACCTGAATAAGTAGGAACAGTATACATATTGCACCGAGTACAAGCAGGGACTCCGGCAACTAACTATGACAGCATAACTAAAAGGAGAGAGCCAGAAGGTAACACAGGCATGAGGGAGCCCCGGGACATAAAGCAGCCAGCCACTGCACCGTCAACAAACTCGAGTGAGCAAGCGAGTGGGGACTGACAGCATCCATACATCCCAGTTTACCAAAACACTCTATGTCTGAGGACCCTCCAGATCTACTCCTTTACCTCATAAACATCATTAATAAAAGGCTTGACTAAACAGATATGTTTTCAGCCTAGACTTAAATGCTGAGACTGTGTCTGATTCCCGAACATTATTAAAACAACATTTCTCCAGGATCATGGTGCTATGTAAAACAACACAGGACTACATGAAACTACATAAAGTGCAAACATTACAAGATAGTGCAATAATGACAGGACAACAGGCACATTACAAAACCAGTACACAGTTCTGGTATGAATAAGGTGCAAGATGTAGCATGATGTGTAAAAAGATGTAACAATGTATTCATAAAATACTGTAAATGTAAACATAACACTAGTTATGAACAAGGCCTCAGGGCACAACAGACAATTTTTCATTTTTTAAATTTACAGGAATTGTAGTGTCAAATATTTAAATGTATGCTGTCTTATTTGCTACAAAAAATCCAGAAAATTGGGGGAAAAACAAGATATAAACATAAAAAAAGAAGTCATCTGAATTTGCAAATTCGACACGTGGGAATTATTTGGGCTGAACCTAATATTCTAATGAGCACACTTGATTCATATCTTATTGTCCTATTTATTAGCTTTGAAAAATGAACCAATTGTTCATGCTTTCATTACTCATATTTGTTGCTGCATATTGTGTGCCATAAAACCAACATTATTAGAAAGTACTAACCATAATTCAAAAATAATCACTTTTATTTTCCCTTGGGCTTTAAAGATAGTGCTTAATTATAATCTCATAAATTTAAAGTAGCACAGAGGTCATCTAGACACGTTACATGCAAAACAGTAACAAACAAAAACAAATGTCTGAAGAGGGTTTAGGATTCCAGTCCAGGGAAAGAGGAAGAGGCCAGGCTTTAAGTTGCTGTTTTTCCTGTGGATATGTAAGTGCTGTAACAGAAGGAGCTGTGAAGAAGGTAAGGCAATGACATATCTACATTTTCAGTATAAAATGCAAATTAATGGCAGCAGAGAAGCGAGAGAAAGCATTAGGAAAAACAATACCAGGTATGAAGGTCAGCATAATAATGAATTATTCTATAAGTGTATTTGTCAGCTTTTAATCGCCATTGTTTACTTTGGGTCCAAGAAAATATTGCAAAGGATTCTAAAAACCTGTTTCTTAATGTGCATATCTGAATGTTTTTTTTTTCCTTTTATTCTTTCTTTTTTTTAATCTGATAATATGCTATAATGAAGTAGTTTGATGGCTTGAATTTTTTTAAAGCTTTTTTTAATTACAAGGTTTCTGTTTTGTGAATCAGCTCCCAAGTCATCAACTGGAATGTGTTGTGGAGATAAAATACTTACATACAAGTGAAACAAGTCTTACTGGACTTCTTCCACAGATCAAATGGATGAAGGTCTGGCTGGTAGACAGCGACAGTATGAGGGATTGATCCACAACTTGAGCAAAGAACTGAACCTGTGCAGAGCAGCCAATCAGGAGCTCAATAACAAAATAAGAGACATGTGTGGACTGGGAGATCAGAGCAAGAGTGAGCCTTTAGTTAAATGTTATTATAAAGATGACAGTGTGCTAATTCATGGTGCCATTATTATTTGTATCAGTAATGTAAATTGAGAATCTGTATCCTAAATTACTCACAGTAAACACAGTGAGCAACACCTAGCTTGCTTTAGTCTTAAATTTGTACATATTTATTTTATAAATATATTTTTCATATTTATAAAACTTATCTTAATATGGTGAAATGTCTGATTTTTGCAGGTGGAGTAGACAAGGTGCAGGGCAAGGTAGGTGGAGACAGTACCAAGTACACTCCTGAACCTGAAAGAGTTCACAAGTCAAGAGAGGAAATGAGGGAGTTAGTAAATGCACCTCTGCCCCCCACATGGAGGCGCTCCTCCCTCCCCACTGAAGACCAGCATGGAATGGAGGAGCTTAGGCAGAGGGTAGCTTGTGAGCTGCCAGCCAACAGAATTGTCCAACCTAATATGAACACTGCATATTGGAGCGGAACAGGCCCACTGTCTCTTATCAAAACACGGAGAGAGAGTCGGAGGTCAAGCCTAAACCCAGGACTCATTAGTTCAAACTCTGCAATCATTGATGTTCGGAAAAATCCATTATAGCAAGCTTGTCATTTGACAGTCAAATCTGTTTACTTTTATTTCTATTATACATTTATTTTTCATTCAACTGCATCTCTGCCGTGTACAAATCCAGTGCTAAATTTATACTATGGACCTTTTTAAAACATTGTTATATAACATTCTTGTGTACAGTACAAAAGCACTTTATGTAATGGTAATTAAATTTCTTGAGCAGATTTTGTCTTGTGTCTGCTTTTGGTGGATTTTAGAAGAATATTTTTTGATAACTAGTTTAAAAGAACAATGAGATATTTTTATACAATTAAAACATTTATACATCATGACATTGTGTCTATAACATAGTTTGTAAAACAAATTATTAACAGAAAAACTCTCGAGCCAGCCAGGAGTCGAACCTAGAATCTTCTGATCCGTAGTCAGACGCGTTATCCATTGCGCCACTGGCCCAATAGGTTATAGTACGGAGTCGGCTATATATAAATAAAAATACATAAGTATGTAATTATGAAACGTAACTTTCCATTCATAACTGTTTATCCTATGCAGAGTAGCGGGTAAGCTGGAGCCCATCCCAGCAGACTACGAGCGAGGTACATCCTAGACACGTCGTCAGATAAAGATAAATTTTCACACTATAAATATTGTCAGACTGTAATTTTCGTTTAGTCGGATGCGTATAGTCTTGCTCAAAGCCGAACGAGTAATCTTAACAAGCTAACATTACACCCAAATAAAATATTGATTGCTTGTCTTAGACAGTGTTGTAGATTGAACTGACTGGAATAAAATAGCAGCAACATTTCACTGAATTTATCAATTTTATGTTTAACTGCTAATCGTGTTTAAATGTAAATCTAACGCAAAACATTTCCGAGCCAGCCAGGAGTCGAACCTAGAATCTTCTGATCCGTAGTCAGACGCGTTATCCATTGCGCCACTGGCCCGATGACGTAAAATATTGAACTATTAATTATGAACTGATTTCTGCAGTCTGATTTTATTTATACATACTTGCAATACAAAATAAACACTCGGGTATATAACATTTCAGAAGCAATTTGTTATATAACACATTTTTCTTTTTTCCTGAATGAGGTAGTTGGATATGGCGACGACGCGCCACACGCCCCCCTCCCTCTCGGACTCTACTGATGTGTCATTCGTGAATGACTCGTTTATTTTGAACTAATCTTTTGTGTCATTCGAAATTAACGAGTTGTCTCAGTGAGTGATTCGTTCACACATGCACGTCACTCAGTTTACAAATGAGTCTTCTTGTCACGTGACTGAATCATATTCTCAGAGTCCGAACGACTGGTTCGTTCTTTATGAATCTTTTATGAATCGATTCCATGGAATCGGATTCGTTTCTATATAAATTTTGCAAGCAAAAAAAAATAGTTATAATATAGAAATAGGCTTAGAAATATTTTTTTCAACAGTAATATGCATGATTAAATACTATTTTATTTCTTTATTAAAAATATAAATAGAACAAAACGGTTGCAGTTAGTCCAGATAACTGAACGGGTATGAGTACTTTTATCAAAATGGTCATTAGTTATCGTTTTTGTGTGTGTGTGTGTGTGTGGTTCTTTTTATTAACCATCGCAGTATTTCGCGGTTTTTGTAGCTGGTATTATATCCCGATATTTAACCCCACAGTAGGAAATCTAGACCAATAGAGAGTTGTCAAAATAGTTTCCGTCCTATCGCGAGCGGTCGTATCTCAATATTTACACCCTCATATGTACATATATAGACTTGTAAGGGCGCTATCTTTGAGTAGTAGTTGAAATTGGAACGTGTCCAACATTATTAAAGAAACGGCCTCGTGGCCTAATGGATAAGGCGTCTGACTTCGGATCAGAAGATTGCAGGTTCGAGTCCTGCCGGGGTCGGATTTTTGAGGGGGAGTTATCGCAAGTAAAAAATTATTTTAGTCAAAAATACAAATAAAAATTACACACAGAATTATACACATATAGACTATTAACAAATCTTTTTGTTCTTATTTGCTTTTTAAATGTATTATCTCTTCATATTGCTTTAGTGTCTTTGTAGAAAGATATCTCTCTTTTAACCTTTTTGGCATTTTTCTGCCCGCTCAGTGTTGCTTGTTTTCTTTGAGGATATGCATTGATAAATTAGACCGATTATCAATGTGTTGATCGTTTAGCCTACTGTAAGTTAGATGTGGAACTTCGGTGTTATATGCATTACTGAATGAATAATAAACCATAAAAACATCTTGAGCAGTGGCCACCACAGAGTCTTGACCTTAAACTCCTTGAAAAACGCTAAAAGTGGTCCAAGGAAATATTAGCATGTGTGACTTTTTTTGGGGGGGGGGGGGGAAGTAATTTATGTTCGGTTTGAAAATGACGGTCTGCAAACATGTAACACAGTTAAAACTATATGGAAAGAAAATAGCTCCCGAGCCAGCCAGGAGTCGAACCTAGAATCTTCTGATCCGTAGTCAGACGCGTTATCCATTGCGCCACTGGCCCAATGACGTAAGAAGTTGAACTATTCTTTATGAATACACATATCGGCTCCAGCTTGCCTGCGACCCTGTAGAACTGGATAAAGCGGCTAGCTAGAGATAATGAGATAAGAAATATCGGCTCGCAAAAAAAGAAAAAGTACAAACTAACAATGAGTTTTTCGACACTTACATACTCTGGTTTAGACAGTGGTTTTATGCTATTTTAGTTATTTATTTAAAATATAAAAAAAGAATGAAAAGGTTGCAGTTAGTCCAGATAACGGATTGGGTATGAGTTTTTTTTTTTTTTAAATCAAAATGCTCATTAGTTTTTGTGATTATTTTGTTTTAACAAACGTTAATCATTGCAGTATTTTGCGGTGTTTATATTTGATATTATACTTCGATACTTATCCAGAGCAGGTTAGAGTTGTGAACAGACGCCATCCTGACACTAGCGGGCGTAGCTCACTATTTTTACACCCTCATGTGTACATGTATGGCCTTAGACGGGCAATAGTAATTTAAACTATATTAGTTTAAATATAATATATAGATTTAGGCACTGCCTAAAAGCGGAGCTCCCATCTGTTTCTGGGTTGTAGAATTTTCTTATATCATAGCCAGTCTCTTTTGTTTTATTTCTTTACTGGCTAGCACTGGCCACTAGGCGGTGTGTATGACTGGTAATTACTAGCACTGACCACTAGGCGGTGTGTATGACTGGTAACACTGACCACTAGGCGGTGTGTATGACTGGTAACACTGGCCACTAGGCGGTGTGTATGACTGGTAACACTGGCCACTAGGCGGTGTGTATGACTGGTAACACTGGCCACTAGGCGGTGTGTATGACTGGTAACACTGGCCACTAGGCGGTGTGTATGACTGGTAACACTGGCCACTAGGCGGTGTGTATGACTGGTAACACTGGCCACTAGGCGGTGTGTATGACTGGTAACACTGGCCACGAGGCGGTGTGTATGACTGGTAACACTGGCCACGAGGCGGTGTGTATGACTGGTAACACTGGCCACGAGGCGGTGTGTATGACTGGTAACACTGGCCACGAGGCGGTGTGTATGACTGGTAACACTGGCCACGAGGCGGTGTGTATGACTGGTAACACTGACCACTAGGCGGTGTGTATGACTGGTAACACTGACCACTAGGCGGTGTGTATGACTGGTAACACTGGCCACGAGGCGGTGTGTATGACTGGTAACACTGGCCACGAGGCGGTGTGTATGACTGGTAACACTGGCCACGAGGCGGTGTGTATGACTGGTAACACTGGCCACGAGGCGGTGTGTATGACTGGTAACACTGGCCACGAGGCGGTGTGTATGACTGGTAACACTGACCACTAGGCGGTGTGTATGACTGGTAACACTGACCACTAGGCGGTGTGTATGACTGGTAACACTGGCCACGAGGCGGTGTGTATGACTGGTAATTACTAACACTGACCACTAGGCGGTGTGTATGACTGGTAACACTGACCACTAGGCGGTGTGTATGACTGGTAACACTGACCACTAGGCGGTGTGTATGACTGGTAACACTGGCCACGAGGCGGTGTGTATGACTGGTAATTACTAACACTGACCACTAGGCGGTATGACTGGTAATTACTAACACTGACCACTAGGCGGTGTGTATGACTGGTGGTACACGGACAAACCACAAAAAATCGATTCGATGGGCTTACCATTTTTTCTTAGGTACAAGGCCGGATTAACTATATGGGCCTGCGGCACAGTGCCCTGCACTAACCACTCACAGCCAGTGGGGGGGCACCACATGACAGAAACTTTAAAAATATTTTTCGTGAATGTTTGTACACTTAAAATGGTTATACACTTGACATTGTTAAATAGTCATATATAATTCATTATGAACACTAATTTCATAAGAACAACAACAATAATCATAATTCTGAGCAAGAGTGGCCTATGTGACCATTAACCCCCCTTTCCTCAACCTGTCAGTTCACCTACGGTGAAATGTATCAATTTTTAAAAAAACGCGGTAGAAATGAAAAATGGACAGACATCAATTGAGTGGTTGTGTGAAGAGAAAATTAAAAAAAGAGAAAGACTCCAGGCGTGTAGCTACAATTAAAAAATGTTCCAGTCTTAGATAGTTTTTTTATAAAAACATCGACAACTGCTGTCACTACCAGCGCTGAAGCCGAAGCTAGTGAAATCAGCGATGCTAGTGAGGGAGATGGCCCTGCTAGCACTAGCCGGGGAGATGCTACAATCACAGCCAGTGTTAGCCGAGGGGTCGGCGACGACGAGGATCCCCTTGAGGAAGATGGGAGCGAGGGAGACCCCAGGGAGGAGGATATGTGCGAATTTGACAGCAAAGGGCAAGGTTTGTGAGTGTGTGCAGGAGGTTACTGAACGCGTGCGCGCAGGGTGGTGGTGGTGGGGCACTTGAGGTATAGTGCCCAGGGGCACCGCATTGGCTTAATACGGCACTGCTTAGGTATGGTGCTCCGCTGGAGCTCCGCTATGAAGTATAATATTCTGCAGAGTATTCTATCACGTTATTTTTTATTCTATTTATTATATTCAATTTGCACTGAGCATTTCCCTGCATACCGTACTATATATTATATGGAAACAAGTGTTTTACTGGGAAATACACCACTCATATTCTTCATACATGCTACATCCGGGACATAGAGAACCAAAACTGTAAATCTCTACAGGTCACTTGTGAGGAAACTGATGAATTGTTTTGATAAATTTGGGTATTTTTTGTTTGTGAATGTGTCTATATAATAAAAAGAAAATCACATCTTGGCTTGAAGATATGGACTTTATCTTCTCGTGTTGAAAAAACTTTAATATGAAATACATTGCAAATTTGAGTGACATTTTCCGATATGTCACTCCGATGATCTGACTCCCAGTGTTTTCCCGCTGACTGGATGCGCTTTGTCAAAATGGTGAACTGGTTCAAAATTAAAATTTTGATTAACTCGCAGTTGGTTTTTTTTGTTATTTTGTGTGTGTCCCCGTGTCCAAATGGAAAACAAGGAACAACCGAGCCAGCCAGGAGTCGAACCTAGAATCTTCTGATCCGTAGTCAGACGCGTTATCCATTGCGCCACTGGCCCGATGATGTAAAACGCTGCCCAAAATTGACCTAATGAGTTGCAATTGTAAATGTAGTGCAAAAATGGTAGTGTAACAAAAAAAGAAGGCAATAATCAGACGTAGCAGCAGAAGAGCAGTAATGTGCGAATGTGCAAACAGTCAAGGAAACAGCAGCAAAATAGCAGTAATGCGCAAATATGTGCAAACAATGTAATCAGATGTAAACAGTCAAGGAACAGCAACAAAAAGGGCAGTAATGTGCAAACAAATGGAAACAGTCAAGGACAGTTTACAGAGAGGTAATCCATGGTTTAAGACTCCTGTCAGCTGTTCAGGAGTCTGATGGCGGTGGGAAAGAAAGTTCTTTAGTCTGACAGTTTCTTTTCACACTTCTGTACCTCCGGCCTGAGGGTAGGAGGAGTATGAACAGTCCGTGCTGGGGGTGGATGGGGTCTTTGAGGATGGAGGTAGCTCTCCTGTGGACTCTGTGGTGGTAGATGCTCTGCAGAGAGGGCAGTGGAGTTTTGTTGATCCTCTCAGCAGTCTTCACCACCCTCTGCAGGTGTTTGCAGTCCATTGCTGTAGTGCTGCCATACCACACAGTGATGCAGTTGGTGAGGATGCTCTCAATCATGCAGCTGTAGAAGTTGCTGAGGATCTTGGGTGACATACCAAACTTCCTCAGCCTCCTCAGAAAGTACAGCCACTGCTGAGCCTTCCTAACCAGCTGTGTGGTGTTAAGTGTCCATGTGAGGTCCTCACTGATGTGAACACCCAGGTACTTGAAGCTGCTCACCCTCTCCACCTCAAGCTCCTGGATGAACAGTGGCCGATGAGGTCTCCTCTCCTTCCTCATGTCCACTATCATCTCCTTCGTCTTGTCCATGTTGAGGGTGAGGTTGTTGTCCTCACACCATGACACCAGACTGGCTACCTCCCTCCTGTAGGCTGTTTTGTCACTACCAGTGATGCATCCTATCACTGCAGTGTCGTCCGCAAACTTCAGGATGATGGTGTCCTTGTGGGAGGCGACACAGTCATGGGTGAACAGAGTGTAGAGGATGGGGCTGAGGGCACATCCCTGTGGGGTGCCAATGTTTTTGATGACGTGACACTAATATTACACACGTGGATCTTAATCAACTAACTATGTGACTTATGAAGTGAATGTCTTTTAACTGCTAGGTTTTGATTTGTCTGTACTGAAGAAAGTTGAATCGATAAAGTATGAGTTATCAAGAAATAAAAGTCCTCTGCCACCCATTCTGCCTCATGGATATCTGGGAGTGACATTCACTGATGCAGACACAACTGTTCAGAGATGTTTCTCAGATTATTGTAGGTCAAGCATGAGTATATATTCACACAAAGGTGCGGTGAGACAAACATGATCGGTCAATTCAAAACAAAGAAATACGTGTTTTTTCTACAACTGGTTAACAAAGACAGACTTTAGAGTGCTACCAAGTAAGGAGTTGAACTTGAGATCAGAAGAATAAGATAGTAACAGTTAGTGTGCTGGTTGGAACATCCTGTGTGTTATGAAAAGTGAAGAAACAGAGTGCGCCCAATATTAATCTTATCAGTTATTTAGTTAATGTAATGAATTGCAATCTGCACATCTGGCCTGAGTTTCCCCAAAGCATCGTAACACAAAGATCATCATTAAAGCTAGACGGCCTTTCGATTTCATAAAATCGGTGAAATTTAGTTCTCTCAAATTGGTCAAATTGTGATATATGTTTACTTCTGTAATATCTTCATAAAAAACAAAAAAAAAAAACAAAAGAGGCCATTCTGTGGCTGGGAAGTTATTTAATTTGAGGGGATTCCTTAGCAAATAAATGTGCATGAAATCACTCGCTTCGCGCAGTCAGCAGACAGAGGAAGTCTAGCATGCGCATGTGCAGGTTTACCACCTTCTTCTTCTTCTTCTTCTGGGTTTTACGGCAGCTGACGTCCAGTGTTGCATTACTGCCATCTACAGGTTTACCTCGACCGTGCACTGACATCATTCTGTTGCTAAACAAACAGCTAATCACACCGAGGTGCTCACTGACCACCGATATTTATTAGTTTGGTCCTGTGTTTCCTTTCCTTCGCAACATAACGTCTTTTCTTCTCGCTTTCCATTACTGTAGTTGGTCTTTCATGTTTCATTCATGTCCTCCATTTTTCTCTCCTCTTTCAAATTTGTATCCCACAATGCCTTGTGCGAACAGGGAAAGCCCACCATGTGATGCATGATGTAGTATCTTGAATTGGGTCATGGTGAAGCAGGAAAAAATAGCGGAGAATTTAAGGCTGTGTGGCCCTAAATTCATTAATTGTTCTACTTAAAAAAACAAAAACAAAACAAAAACCCCTAAAAAAAATTGGAAATCTGTGATTCAAATTCAGTAGCTCTTGGTCCACTAAACAAAAACAACTGGGTGTCAGGGAAAATTCTTATGAATTAAACTTGAAAAATCTGAAAGACCGTCTACCTTTAAATGATAGAGTGAGCAGTACAATGAACTTTTTTTAGCATTAAGAGGCTTTTGGGTAACCCATCTCTGTTTGGTAGCCAAGCAGCCTTTATTTGTCACATGTACACTCAAGCACAGACTTAAGTACTTAGTGAAATTTAACCTCTGCATTTAACCCATCTGAAGCAGTGAACACACACATAATATACCCAGAGCAGTAGGCAGCTATACTACAGCATCTGGGGAGCAGTTGTGGGTTAGTTACCCTTGCTCAAGGGCACTTCAGCCCAACCTCAGGCCATGGCTGCCCCATGTTAACCGAACCGCAGGTTTTTGAACTATGGGGGAAACCGGAGCACCCAGAGAAAACCCAAGCAGACACGGGGAGAACATGCCAACACCACACAGAAAGGCCCCCATTGGCCACTGGGCTCAAACCCAGAACCTTCTTGCTGTGAGGTTCTGGGACATTACACCACCGTGCCACCCAGGTGATATACAGTTTAATCGGTTTGTGCTCTCAGAATGTACCTCTTAGAGAAACTGCAGCTAAAATTTAAGAGCAGTTATTGTTGAGTTAGCATTGAAACCTCACCCCGGACCACATTTCCACCGAGAGTCAAGTGGCTAAGCTTTGCTTTTCATTATAAATGTGCCTGAATTAAATTGCTTTAAACTTATATAATTAAACCCTGATAAAACAAAATTTTTAAGCTGTTGGCATTTGTAAGCAACTTCTATTTTAAAAAGAGAAGTGCATCTGCAAATTTTTCTGGATACATTTATAGTGTCTTGGGCTTTCGTGGACCCATCTACTAAACATCAGAATAATCAAATTAAGCATTACAATGGTGACAAAAGTCAATAAGAGTGCGAATTAAACTCATATTGGAAGATGCATCACCAGCTGCATCTCTGTGTGGTGTGGAGGCTGCAGTGCCTCTGACTGGAAGAATGTGAGGAAAGTGGTGAGGACAGCAGAGAAAATCATTGGGACTTCTCTTCCCTCCATTCAGGACATTGCACCAAGACATTGCATGTCTCGAGCCAGAAACATCATCAGTGACCCCTCACACCCTCACTATGGACTGTTCCCTCTGGCCTCTGGAAAGAGGTTCCGCAGCATTAGGTGCAGGACCATCAGGTTCTGTAACAGCTTTTTTCCCCCAGGTCACCAGACTGCTGAACTCCAAATCCAAACTCTAAACTGCTATTTATAACTTGAACATTCCTAATTCCACAGGTCACTTTATACTACTGCACTTTATAATATTTTTGCTGCTGCATAATTTAATTTAATACACTTCATATTTAATTCTGTGCTGAGCCAAATTGCAACGAAATTTCGTTCGGTGTACACTTGCTGCATACTGAATGACAAAAAAAAAGGTTGTCTAAGAAAGGCTGTTGCCGCACTGTACACCGAGTGTCTCCATGGTAACCGACTGCTTTGCAAACCGAAAAAAAAAAAATTATAAACATTATTGCAGTTCCATAATCTGACCACTAGATGACACTGTTCACTTTCAATACAGCCAGCCGCTACATTTTCAACTCCAAATCTAGAATTTATAAAAAATGTAGGCCTATTTCAGAATATATTTTTGAAAACCGTCGCTATTATACATAGCCTGCTGTGTAATAGCGTTGTTATTGCTAATGTTCCGTCAAATCAATAAAAACTTTAAACCGTTGTCAATGAACAAACCCCTTTAAAAGGGTTTTCTTCTTGTGCCAATCTGCACCCAGACATAATTCGGGCAGGTTGCGACTGATTAATACAGGCAAATGAAAACATTTGTGAAGTACTGGAAAAAGCTAATTTTACTGAAATAGCTATAGTATCGGCATGTGAAAGTTAATTCATCGCCGATTTGTAATTTCAAACAGACAGTAAAGAGCAGTGCAGGTTAAAGACTTTCAGATTATTGTGTAAGCACCAAATATATCAAGAAGGGGTGAACACCTTCATATTTGTATGTATGTTTAATGTTTTACACAAAAAAGTAAAAAAAAAAAAAAAAAAAAAAAAAAAAAACTTTATAAACCAAAGGCAATCTCAAATTTCATTTTACAGTTTGGAGTAGCCTTTATACTTAATTGTGGTGCATTTTGCTTACATTACAAAAATACTTGATGTACATTTTTCTTCTCAGACAATCATAAAATAAACCACAGGAAATCGACTCTAGTTGTATTTGCTTAAAGAATGGTATCAGTTTCTCTCTAAAACCTTTATCCCATATTAACACTCAATGCAAGAAAATTAAATGGACACCAGAACAAAAGAGGTACAGTTATATATTTAAAAACTATAGCCTCCATAGCTACAAGAAAATTAGCTGAAATGGGCAAAAAGAGCAACAGGAGGCGCTTTATTGTGTTTTTAATATTGTGGAGGAAAATATCACAAATCTCTTTTTCCCCCATTGTGTTTATCACGTGAGAAAAAAAAAAAACTGTGTGCGCAAAAATTTATGCATTTTTATAGCAAATTAATATGATACTCTGTATTAGTGGAGCACTTAAAATCTCATGCTGTATTTTTCGGACACTTAACAGAAATCTTTCAGAACAGTTTCAGAGGTTTCATCAGACTTCTTCAGAGTAAACTCGTACCAATAAGAAAAGGGTAATTAAAAAGGTCTGACAAGCAGTATGTGTGCTGGTGTTTGTGTGACCTAGAGAAGAATTAAATAGCGGATTATTTCCATTATTAGAGTTATTACGTTAAGTAACCTATATACCCTGCATTTTTAAATGTGTAGATTTTAGATGCAACCTTGTTGAATTATACAAAATTAAAAGGTTAGCACGATTCTGAGAAACAGACACGAATATGATCATACCTTGATGTATTTTTGAGTCGTTTAAAGAAAACGGTATTTGACGCAATCAGATGATCATAGCGAGCTCTGGTCGCTAGAGGTCAGTGTTGGTACAGCAAGGCTCGCAGAAAAACAGTTTTATGATGATTAACGTATTTGTGGCCCTGCATAATTTATAGGCTCGTCAAAAATGTAGGATTTGTGATCATTCTGATTCTCAGACAACTTGGCAACAAGTATATATTTTAAGATTATACAATTATATATTGAACAATGATATATTTTAAGATTAGTGAATTCATGATCAGCATATACAAAAAACGCATTACGGAAAGTGAATGATCCATCAACAGTTCTACTTGTATTATCTTATAATTATCTGTCTGAATTATCCAGTCAGAGGATCTGCTGAAATTAAAGTTGAATATGAATGCATGACATTGAAGACTAATATACAAAACTGTTCAGAACTAGTGCAATATTATATAAAAACAGAGTATGCCTATTCATTCATTCGTGAATCTTTTTCTCACAGGGTTTCTCTCTTTGAATGTAAAATAGTTTACTACTCAATCACCATCCCCAAGGCCGCCAGGAAAGTAAAAGTACACAAATACTGTAAATAAATATTCAAATGTACGAATCCATCGAATCCATGCACATTTATTTTGCACTTAAATATATATGTTTTTAATGTTAAAAAACAGAAAGAAAAATATAATTTTCTGAAAAGTTTAATTTTTTTTTTTGCCAAGAAAAACACTTTTTAACTGGTAACTTAAAAATAATCCAAGATGGCTTTGGAAAACAGGAATTAGGCTATGCATATTATTCTTGCCAGTAACTAAACTAACTAATGAGCCTGTACTAATTTGACTATAAATATAGCATATCCCTTGGTTGCGTTTTGTGGAAAATAAATCCAGAGGAACTATACCTTGCCTGTTTTAACCACCATAAAATAAGATGTCAGGCTGGGATAAACCACAGCACTGAATGACCATGGACTATAGACGATGTGTTGGGCGACTGATAATAACCAGATCGAGGGTCAAAGGACAACCAGTGGCTTCCCTTCTGACCTGCACTAAACCGAGAGGGTGGACTCTTAAAGTGAGCACTTTATAATCACAATACGGAAAGGCAGGGGTCAAGGACTTCCATCAGACTGGCCAGTCGGTCTCATTGTCCTTCCTTTATGATGAAAACCAATTGTATTTTATCTCGGAATTAAAAACAGCCTGTAAATATAAGTGAGATGATGACATGTCTGTGTGTGTTGGAGATGAAATTGAGCTTTTACTCTTCTTTATTTACAAGTTAGCGAGTAATTAAAAACTCATTATTCTTAGATATTGAGATCTGCAGGTCTGCATTGTACGAGTAGGCCAGTGATGGATGTTATTTGTGATTCAACTGACAATGAAACGAAATTCACTGACGGTTCAAAGAGTTTTACTGCCGAAGCATTCGAACATTTTAAAATTATAATAAATACATAAATAAATATCGCAATACATGGGTTTGATAGAAGTATGATTGTCTCATAGACGCACTAAGAAGCCACATGTTTCAGCTACATTGTCTAAACATATAGTTGTTTGTGTTGGGCTATTAGCAGACTCCTTCGAGGTAACAAAGAACTAATTCCAAGATGCATGATAAAAAATAAAACCACAGATAGCCCCTGTCAAATGTCAAACCGCTCTATATTACCTTGCTCTGTATTTTGTGCTACTCTTCTAGATGGAAATGATGTTGTCTTGCTTTATTACATATAATGATTGATGCAATTAGGGATGCAGTATTTGTTTCATGGCGTCATGAATCCCGACAGCAGGTGTAAAGAAGAGAATTATCACCTTTGCAAAATGCCTTCAGCTAATTGCAATATAGCGACTGCAATTATTGGGGGTGGGTGGGTAAACCATGAGGTACACATATAAAATATAATTTTTTAAAATATATATCTTTAAAGTTGTATAGTTAGAAATAATGGTCTTGACCAAGAGGTCAGTGAGGCGAACTTTCCATTAACCCCTAAAGTGCTAATTTAAGTCTAGCTGGACAGAGATGAACACTAGGTGTTAACAACTGAAAACAAAATTATTTTTCACTTTTGTGGGTTTATTTAACACTTTTACTATGTAATAGTGATACACGTTTGTTAGTAGTAATCTCAGAGTCATCTCAGAATTGCCTTTTCATAGGCTACATAATATCGCATTATAAACTGCATTATAAAGTGCATTCTCACAGGTTCCAGATACGGTTTCTTGCGGTGTTTTGATGAACATTTTCATTGGAAGAGGGGGGAAAATATAATTTAGTTAAATTAGTGCAGCAAATCTTTAAATAAAACATTAAGACTTTACTAGTTTGTTTTAAGCACATTGTGATCGCAGATAAATGCAATATGGTGTTTTTGGCCATACCATAATATATACAACATTAGTGTTCAACATTACAGCTGTTACATACCTAGGAATTAGGCCATCGATTTTTAAAGTTTATTATCTATAAAAGACCTCGGTGACTACAAAGATCTCACAGATATCCACTACCTGCTGATGCAGAGAGAGAGAGAGAGAGAGAGAGAGAGAGATGCGTCTCTTCTCTCTCATCTTTGATCCTCTTGTCTCTGATTGGCCCGTGGCCTGCTGCTTCTTGACGTCACTGCGGGAAAGAAGCGACCGTGCAGGCTTTTAGATCCGAAAACTAAAGACTCCAGAGCTAGACCGAGAGAGAGAGATTGAGCGCACCACACGCACGAAAGAGTCCACTCCAGCCTGAAGCTTAGCTCGGCCTGTGAAAAGTCAGGCAAAGCCACGTGCATCTTAAATAAAACATAAAACCAAGGCTGTGCTGGTTTCATGGGAGGAAATCCCCCATGTTGGAAATAAACTGCCCAGTTCCTGCTCACTGGATCTTAAAGAAACGCCATCCCAGGCTTCACGGACTTACAGAGGAAAACGCGCCATGGCTGGTGCCATTGACGATCACGATTTATTTCATTTTTGGCAGTGAATGTTTCACAAGTGCATCACACAGTGCTGTTAACGCATCTTGCGCGGCGTTGATCTTGCTTGGCAGACACAGAGACCAGCACTTAGATGTGCCCAACACTTGGGCACTTAACACTTTGCATCCTGAGCACGACCGAAAGGAATACGCACGGCATCATAAAAAGTAAGACTTCATATTTCATTGTCAGGAATTGCACTTGATCTCTGGATCATACGAACTCGCTCATTATTAAATGATCATATCTAATGGTCATCGCCCAGCATGTGATTATCGTCATTGTTAAGTTTATTAATGGAGACACGTGAATGTTTGCATAGTTATCTCCTGTACAGACTAAGAGAAGAGGCCAGACAAAGTGCTAACAATTCCTTTCCATATTCCTTCTCCAATTACACCGTGAAAAAGAAGCAGCGAAAAAGCAATATAGCTAAATATAAGTAATTCGCA
This sequence comes from Neoarius graeffei, assembly GCF_027579695.1. NCBI lineage: Eukaryota > Metazoa > Chordata > Actinopteri > Siluriformes > Ariidae > Neoarius > Neoarius graeffei. The sequence continues at coordinate 25,223,941 of NC_083583.1, forward strand.
AAATAGTGTTAACTTTTAGAAAGAAACATTATTAGGTACACACTGTGTAATAATGCTCATTATAACGGCAAGAGAATGTATATCCTGTTAAACCGAGTCCTGTAAAACGGTGGATGCTAAAACCCTCCCACAAGTTCAATGTACGACTTGCATAAGGATGCAATAATGGCATAGAGGCCAATAAGAAGTTATCTATGTGTCTGTGTAATAAAATTTTATAAAATGTATTTCAGGGTGTCAGAATTGGTGTTCTTTGAACTCTGGTACATTTTGAGAAAATGTGTTTTAAAAGGTTAAACAATTGCAATAATAATTTTGAAAAAAGTTTGCATGCCTATCTTAAATATTATATGACTGTAATCATATATAAGTGTATTACTAAGACAACATGAAGATGGGTTTGTTTGTTATTGTTTTGTTTTTTTATCATAATTATTGTGCCCTGTAGTAGACTGTATGACTCGGTGTAAATCTATTCACTTGCTTCATAAATCTTATTTAATATGCAACACAACAGGTAAGCCAAGCAGTCACAAAGAAATCAAGCCACATGACGTCATGCACCGCGCTCCAGAGAATTGTAGGGTCATTATTAAGGGATGGCGTCAAAATTTATAGTAGCTACAGCGAAATAATACTTAAAAAAAAAATGAAATAAATAAACAAGAAATTCCTCATCATCATCATAAGAAGAAGTTAGGCTTTTAATGTTAGAAGCATATAATTTTATTTGTTGTCACCAGTGATATTAAGAAAACAATGTTTCCATTTATTACTTTTTTTAAACAAGAAAATAAAATTCTTTTAGATTCAAATGTGAAGTTACGATTAGCTCATTGCAATGCCATTCATCAATATAACTTGGTAATTTCTGGCGCAATGCCCTGAGTAAACTACACTCAATAAAAATAATTTTCTCGCGATTAAAAGTTACTTCCCGAGGGAAGGGGCATTACATAACGCTTTTAGTGTAAACCTTGTTAATAATTATAGGCTGTAGTCTTATTTTGGTCCGTTACAGACAGATTATATATATATATATATATATATATATATATATATATATATATATATATATATATATATATATATACACATACACACACACATTTTATTACGTGTGTATGTTTATTGATATTGCAGCATTGAGCTTTTTAGCATCATCAGTCCGTCCTGTAACTTATGCCATAACTAAACTGTTTTGCCATAACTAAACTGTTATATATATTATCCTGCTCGCAGTGAGATTTCTATTCAGACTGTTATGTTTAATTTCCCATCTGAAAATGAACACACGTCTGTTCCTTTCATTTTGTGCAAACTCAGAAATAGAGCACTGAAAGGGCCAAAGCGATCATGAAGACTGGAGCCTAATACCGGAGAAACATACAATGGTCTATTTTAGGAATAGTAAGCTTGTGCTGGCTGTTATTAGACGACGGGGACTAATCGTGTCTAAAGGAGCCAAATGAATGACAACCCCACAAAACGACAGCACCGGCAACTCTGATGATCAGGTTGAATAAATGCTCAGGCCTCTGTGCGTAGCGATGATGCAGAGTGCATTCAAAACCAAACTGTCCCCTTTGTTCGTTGGCTAACATTTGTACCTCTTCTTTGTTCATTATCAGGTCTACTCTTACGAGATCCTCCTCGTTACTTGTGTCGTGTGTGAAGGGGTCGGTTGCTATCTTTGGTTATCTAGCTGTATGAGTGTTTCTCCTCCGTCATAAAGCTAGATAACCGAAAGTAGGAGCGGTCTCCTGTACTGCGCACTGCTCCTGCACTAGAGCATGAGCAGGAAAAATATTGACCTCTGAGTGCATGGGGACCCATCATAAGGAAGGTAAGCAAGTGTGTGCACGTTTTTTTTTAAATAAATATAAAACATTCTAGAATACTGAAACATTAGTTGTGATATTCTAGAATACCGAAAACATGGTCTTGGGATTCTAGAATACTGGACTCTAACTACTGACATTGTATAACACTGGCGTTCTAGAATACGGATATTTAAATTTTTTAAATAATATAAAATACTGAAAACTGACTACTCACATTCTAGTACACTGAAAACATAGTTTGGCGTTCTAGAATGTGATTTTTTTCGCATTATAATAATACTGAAACCTGACTACTGATGTTCTGGAACACTGGAAATAGTTTGACGTTCATACTTTGTATTAACATCTTAGAATACTTAAATCTTACTAGTGACATTCTAAAACAATGTTAATATCCTAGAATACTGAAACCTTATTTAGACATTATACTGTGACTCGATATAGGCAGCTACGTGTCACTGAGGCCTACGTCAATGTTATCTAAGCCCACGACATCCTGCCTTACCCATATAATTTCGTACTATGCAGCCTTATTTATTGTTTGTTTATGCTAAGCTGATGCACGACCCAGTTCGTAGTCCTATTAAAAGTTACTACCTATTAACGGTAATGTGAGGGGCGGGGTTAGTGGGACGATTTTGCGCGCACGATATTCAGCGAACTTGTTCTTGCTTCCTCCCAGTTTAAATGTCATTTGCATGATAATTGATTCCAAATATGCTCAATAACATTTATTAATAATAATTGTGAAATGGTCAATTTGTTTTGTTCAGACCTTGCGATTCTAATCGAGGCCTACTTTGCAGATATAGCCTGTCTTACCATATTAACATATATTTAACAAAATTTGAGAAATTAGTTGTTTTTATCATTAAATTTGGTTCAAATCACTGTTCATCTTCAAGTTGCTTCTGTCATTTTTTTTAAAACAAACTCCACTGCTAAAATAACAAGGAAAGGAGACATTATTTACATCTGCAGTTCATTTGACATTTAAAAGGAAATCCTTTTTTAAAAACACACTTCTTTTAGGGTGATTTTTCTGTGTAGGCTGTCGTAAGCCATACATTCTGTGAGTGGGGAACCCAAACCAACCTATGCCCTTTGATTATTTTTAATAATATTTTAACTACTATTTAAATCATACACGGCTAATGTTGAATTTACACCTACAGGTGTAGATTAACACCCACTGTACACTGGGCAATTTTGTTCATGTAAATTCAAGACTGGGGATTTTTCAGGACAAGGCTTTGAATAAAGTCAATTCAGCCTACCTCAAGCTCTTCATCCTGATTGCCTATGTATATAGGACTCTGTCGCTGGCTCCCAAACGTGATGAACCACTTTCTTTCAGCCAACAGGGCTACATTACAGCCTATAGCACTCTCAGCCGTGAGGCCTACAGTGGCGCTCAATAGGCGTGTAGTGGTGCTCAATGGCTTGAGCACGGTCCTTACTAATTGGTTTGATTTGGAGGGACTTGTGAAAGGGCCGTGCAGGGTTTTCCCACGACGGCACGGATTTCTGCCCGAAGTAGTTCAGGGGCCAGTGTGGATTTCCCCCCTCAATACAAAGACAGTAGATGATGAGGCGGCTTATGGGCTGGCTCTCTCTCATTTGAATAATCTCTCTCTCACACAGACACACACACACAAAGAGCTATATAAACTTAAATGCTCTATTAATGGCAAAACAGAAGCACGCTTGTAGTTGTCATCATTTGTCAGGAATGTCACAAACCATGACCAAAGACCAAATTATATCTTGAACATTAAATATTTTATCATAGTTTACAATATATTTTACAAAGCTAACTAACTGTCTGCAGCCTAACTGACAGGTAACATTTGCCATTTTACATCACTGTCTGGTGAACAGAATTATAGAGCTGCCCTTTCTGGGGAGAACACATGCAATGAGAAAAATAAATGTGTTATACTGCCTTCTGAATGGGACAGAGTTTTTTTGTGTGCGTGCAAACCTTGTCCAAAAATGCTGCATACCTAGGCCACCCCCTTTAAGGGTCACAATTTTTCAAAGTGTCCAGGATAACATCATCATGCTTGTTTGAGATCACAAAATGTTGCATAAGAAATTATATTTTTGCTTATAGGCAAAGTAAAATGTGTGTTGATGCCATGAACACTTGTGTAGGTTGTCGTCAAGTTTACATAATTCCTATATTCTGTGGCAAAATGACAAAATGTTCTAAACATGCTGCATGAGGCTCCAATACATATGTGCAGGCCAGCTGTTTCATGCATCCAAGTGATATTACATAAAGCGAACTATTACATAAAGCTTTGAGTGGTCTGTATCACTATGCCATATACATGTGGCTTCGTTAGTGGTTTAGTCACAGTTAGCTGCTTAACCACAATATCGGTGTCACATCACCAGGAGTCTCATTATAAGGGAAACCAAGATCCATTTGTAACCACAAAGACAAAAATGTACAGCTGGGCACACAGCAAATTCCCCAGTGTTGAAGTAACACCCAGAGTGTCTATATTGGTCCAATTGGACCAATATAAACACACTGGGTGTTACTTCAACACTGGGGAATTTGCTGTGCAGGTTTATTAGATATATCATCATAATGTGCAACTACTTGTACTCATTCATTTCATATATTTCAAAGAGCCTGTTTTAGTTATCAATATGATAGAATAAAGTGGATGATTCACAAGTAGACCTGTAAAACTGCCAGTTCAACACAAATGAAAAATAAAATCAGAGAAAAAAAAATCAATATATAAGGATATTCATTCATTCATGCATTCAGTCAATCAAGTTTTGTTCAGCAGGTCATGGGAAGCCATGGCCTAAAGGCTAGAGCTGCAGCTTCGGGACCAAAAGGTTGCTGGTTTGATTCCCAGGAATAGTTGAAATGCCCTTGAGCAAGGCACCTAACCCCCCACTGCTGTGGCTATGTCAGGGTGCTGTTGTATCTTGCTCTGGTTAAGAGTGTCTGCTAAATGCCTGTAAATTAATTATATATTTTAGTACAATCATTAGAGTCCTAAGAATACTCTGAAAAGTCAGACATGTTTTTCATTCAAACCTCTAGCTCCTTCATGACTGTAGCGTTTGCTGAGAGGCCGGACCACTATGCCCTGGAACACCACCATGTGGTAAGAACAACCAAGATCTCCCATGATATTCAAATTGGGGTTGTTGTGTGGTTTACTAAGTGTGAAGCACATTGAACACATCACTGAAAATGATCACTACTAAATGCTGACCTTGAACTGTCCCTTACTTTTGACATGAGTACTGTATTCAAACATCCTGGCAGTGTAAAATATAACCAGGTTCTTACAAGAAGCAGCTGAAAATATCAAAGCAACAAAATGTTTTTGCAGCTATGTTTTTATCTGTGGTTCTGGAAGTCACATGTAGTATGATATTTAGCTTTGAGTTTTAACCATCTGCTCTAGAATCAGAACATGGAGAACAGATGAAAAGGAAAGCAGAAACGTCAGCACTTGTACTAGCCTCTTTATCCTCTGGCATTTGTTTACTCTGATTATTTTGTCATATCTTTTGTCTGTGTGTGTTGCCACTCTTGCGTCCACACACCCATCACCTGGCCCTCGATATTCACAGTTCCTGTAACACATCCTGTCAACATAAATGGCAGCTCTGATTTCCAGTCTTCTCCAGAAATGAAAAATCAGTTTTCCATCTTGGTCTGGCACTCCACCATTTGACTTTTCTGTATAAAACAGAATTCTATTTAAAAAAAAAAAAAAGACCATCACTTTGTATTTCATACTCATGGTTATATAATTTTTTTTTTGCAGTAATATGCTATTTTTAGTTTTATACAAAATACAAGATGTTAGTTATCATCTATCAAAAAGAGCACTTGGAATATCCATCAATTATGACTAGCTGAAGCTGGAAGTAAAAATGATGCTAATGCACAGAACTCAATGATGTCATGTTAAAGCCACAAAATATATTTTGTATGAATCCTAGATAAGATCAAAGAGAGTGAGACTAAATTTGAATGTCTTTTGGCGTGCTTTAGAAGATGCAGTTAGAATGACTCCAGGACATTAGGCTGGGGGCTTCAGTGCAATAAATGAGCAGAGAGAGGAAATTATATGTCTGTCTCCATCTCAATAATGATAAAAATGTATGGCTAGCCATCACATTACATATTACTGTTATGTAAAATTAATGCAAGCAAAGAAATTGTGTCATCATTCATTAACAAATGATCTTTTCCAGCTAAACTGGTTACCCAGCTAAATTGAATAAGGGTTATGATATGAAATTATGGGTGGACAGCAATTGATGGTGAAGCTGATTTAGTACACCTATCCTGCAACCGCTACATAAAACCATACAACTATAAGAATCAAAGAGCCAAGGATTACACAATCTGGAATACTGCATTTTAGTATTCCACTGAAGAGACAATAGTAAAAGGCAGAAGTAGGATTGGTAAAGCCAACAACTGTCAAGTTCTTTATTGTGGACTTGCTTTGTGGAGGGGACAAAGGAATTACAGTGATTTTGTTCCTTGATATTTTTTCCCCCTCTATCTAAAGACAGATTATATGGTAGTTGCCATGACATCTGCTTTGGCAGTGATTAAAAGGGGCTTTTTCTTTAATTGCACTTTATTCTTGCCCCCCCCCCCCAGTGACTGCCAGGCCATTCACACTGTCTTGATGGAGCACAGTGTACACACACACACACACACACACACAAAAAGGGCCAGCTAAATTAAAGAGCATAAAATAATGGTCAACTTTCATCCTCTTTCTACCAGCCTCCTCCCTTCATCAACGGAAGCACTCGGTGCCATGCATACCCCCTGGAGCAGAGGGCGGGAGAAGAGAAAAATGATGAGCAAGAGGCTACAGTTCATGTGCCAGTGGAGACAAAGAGGCTGCCAGTCGCCACGATCCCCACAGATGCTGAAGATTGGAGCTCTGAATGAGGGGCTGTGCTTTGAGGAAGCCATCTTGATGGAAAGGCTGGCTCCCTGCTTCCTAAAATGGCTGTGTTGGCATGAGGTACGTTTGCATCGTTGCCTCTGTTTGACCAAGCATTCTCCATTAGTCCTAGTTCACAACAAAGCTTTGAGCTCACTTTAACCTCTCCACTGGTCATGCTGATCATATCAATTGCTCCAGTCCTTTCAAATGCAGTAGTAGTACAGAACCTGGTTCTTGACAATATGTCAACAACATATTACTCCGTTTTTATCATCATTTGTTCATGTTGCACCCAGCTTTTATTAGCATGCAGTGAAATCATTCTATAAAATGAATATGGACAAGCCTTCAGTCAATCTCACCAGAATATCAAAAGGTTACATAAATATATAGTAAGAAGGTGATCACATAGTTTAAAATAAGCTTTAGTCATTTGTAATTAAAACAAAATCACCCAGTTGCTTTATTATAATAATCAGCCTGCACGATGTAAGACTGAATAAAAATTATGAGAATTAAAAAAAAAAAAAATTACATAATAGGAACACTTACCACATCAAGGGTCACTTAAACCAGCATACACACAAAGATCCTTACTTGTTAAATTTTGCTGAACCTCCTGTAAAAAGATCACAACTACTTCACTTTTAACCAAATATGTTGATATACAGTCATCCTTTTGACCAGTGAACCAGACCTGACCCATTTTGAAGTACTTTCAGGCTCTTTGAGTAGTTTTCATAAAATTAGTTTTTACTCCTACAATAAAGAGCAAGTTGAATTGCTCACTCTATTTAGAGCATCATCTACACTTAATCTCATGATAGGGCGTCAAGGCCGCTCCTCAGACATTCAA